>NW_024354500.1:2864232-2864761 GCF_902729225.1 Pteropus medius | reverse complement strand
TTCTTTATCCAATTGTCTGTTGATGGGCACTTAGGTTGCTTCCATATCTTGGAGTTGTAAGTAGCACTGCAGTGAACATAGAGGTGCATATATTTTTTTGAACTAATGTTTTGGATTTCTTCTGATAAACACCCAGTAGAATTTCTGAGTCATAAGGTATTTCTATTTTTAAATTTTCGAGGAACTTCTAATCTGCTTTCTATAGCAGCTATACCAATTTGCAATCCCACCAACAGTGCATGTGTAGTCAGTTTTTATATTATTATGATTATTCAGATACTCATTCCTGATCTAAAATCTCCACTACCCTCTCTTGTACAACATTTTCTTATTCTTGAAGTTAATAATTTTATTATTAGTATACATGTCTTTCTATGTAATTATTCTTAACTTTTCCAATTTATCAAACCTGTTAAATAAAACCTTTTAATATAATTTTTTTAAATTAAAAATTATCAGATAATTTATCAGTTTTTCCTTCCATTCCCACCCCCCTCCCCTGCCCCACCTTGCATTTTTCCTTCTGGAG
>NW_024354500.1:2743250-2864219 GCF_902729225.1 Pteropus medius | reverse complement strand
TTTTCTCATACTACGTAAAATATTTCACTAGCTGTAAAATTCCCTGTTGACAATAATTTTCCCTCAGATTTTGTTGTCTCTTGTTATCCAGTGTTTTCTTCTTAGAATTCAGAAGCTGTTCCTTTTTTTTCTGTTCCTTTTTATTTGATCTGCCTCTACACTCTCTCTGTAGTCTTGAATATTTATTCTTTACCATTAGAGTTCTGAAATTTTAAGATGATGCACATTGGTATGAATTTCTTTATAAAGTTATTGAACACTTGCATAAAAGTGGGGGAGAGGAACTAGAAAACACCAGATACATATGTATTCTTTCAATCAACCTTCCATTTTCAGTAACTTCAAACAATACCTGATGTCTCCTAACACTGAGTTTTCCGAGATACCATGGCTATATTGACCAATTTCATGTTGTTCTCCTGTCTGAAGCTTCCTCTGTGAAGTTAATTCAGTTACTGCTCTTCCATTTGCCTCCAGTTCCTCTCATGTTTGTCCCTCCTAAATATCAGCTGCTTATGTCTCTGTATGCCATTCTCTTTGAGTGTTTAAAAACTGTTTATTCCTTTGCAGTTATTTTGGTGAGGTTATTAAAAGTAGAGAACATAGATACATGAGATCAATCCACTATTTTAGTGGTATATCACTTTAATTTTTCAGATATTGGCAGCATCAATTTGCCTTTTAATATATACACAAATGTTACTGCGGATGTTTAAAATGACGAATCCCATCATTCTCCAGTCTATTTCTAATGAGAAATGACCAGAATTGGAATTTTAGTCCACAACCTGTGTGAAAAGAATAAGAACCTATTTGCCTATTTATTAAATGTATGTATATTCTGCCTATTCCAATAACTAATTTAAGGCAAATTATTGCAAGAATTACTATGTTGAGAAAATTATGAATGACCAAAATAAGGTACTCAAATATCCAATGAATATTAAAATGAATGTATCTCATATATTTAACCTTAAGTAGTCGGAAAAGCACATCTTGACCATGCACCCTCTTTTCTTTAAAATCCATACTCTTCCTTGAGTGATTGCATCCCGTTCTACAGTCTAATATAGATGCCCTTGACTCTTAAATTTGTGTTACCTTATCTCAAAACTCATATATCCAACTGCCACCTTAATATTTTCTTGAGATGTCTATTATACATTTCAAACTGGCATGACCAGATCAGAAATCTTATTTCCCTGATAAGCATTTTTCTCATCTCAATACTATGTACCCCGATTTTTACAAGCTTAAAACCTGGGATTCATTCTTGATACCACTTTTTAATTCATTTTATACATACAACCCATCAAAAAGTCTTATCAGCAATAACAGCAAAATATTTATCAAATCTGTTCATTTTCTCTCTCTTCATTAGTAAAATCTTAATCACACTAACAGTCATTTATTATTATCTTGTTTTAATATCTATGGAGTATTTAATAAAAGTAATATATAAAATGACTATGTAAAGTTTAAGGAATGTTTTTCAATTAGCATCCAACTCCAGTAATAGAACAATATCAATTGAATATCTTGAATGTCCTCACTCATCGAATTGCCCTCCGTTTTTTTTCAGAGGTAACCAGTATCCAAAATCATATGCTCATAATTTCTCACTTTTTAAAAAGTTTTTCTTTTCGTGTAAATATATCCTAGATAATACATTTAATTTTGATTGTTTTTGAACTTTTCATAAATGGAATTTTATTTTTCTACAATTTGTTTCTTTCTCTCAGTATCTTATTTGTGACACTTCTCTGTGTCACTGTGTGAATTTATAGCTCATTTATTTTCACTACTTTACACTAGGCAATTGTTTTATTATCTTACAATTTATATACTGATTACAATCTGTGTAAAGTTTTGAATGGTTTTTGAATTTTTCTTGATGTTTCATTGTTTCATTTTGGATTAAAAACAATGCTGTTATGAATGTTCTTGTAATAAGTCTATTATAAATATGTGTGAGAGAGTCTCCAAAGTACATGTCTAAGTGTAGCAACTAAGTCCTGAGGTTTTTACATATTTGAATGCAATGGATTATGCCAAACTATTAAATGTTTGTGCTGATTTACACTCTCATTAATGATGGATGAGAGTTACTATTGCTCCACTACCTCATTAATATTCATTATTAGCTCTAATTTTTAAAATTTTTCCCATTTGAAGAGTATAAGGAGGCATCTCTTTGTAATTAAAAATTTGCATTTTCTGATTTCTTATGTGATTGAGTATCTTTTCCTATATGTACAGCCATTAATGTTCTCTCCTTTCTGAAATGCATATTTATGGTCATTTAAACATCTTTTTTTATTGATTATCTTTTAATTATTGATTTGTAGAAATTTTATATTTTTAACACTTTAATCGTTTGTTCAATATAATTGTGTAAATATTTTATTTCAGTTTAGGCCTTGTTCTTTTAATTTTTTTTGTATCTTCTAATAATAAAAACATGATTTTAATTCAGTCAAATATATCAATATTTTTCTTACAAGTTTGAACTTTTTGAGTCTTCTTTAAGAAAATGTTCTTTCCAAACCTTGAATCATAAAGATGTTCTCTTGTTTTGTTTTTCTAAAGCTTTTAATTTTTTGCCTTTCACATTGAAATATTTAACATCTCTTAAAACAAGTTTTGTGAATGACACATGTAGAGATTTAATTTCATTTTTCCTTTTGAACAGATGTCCAGATTCCAGCCCTATTCCTTAAATAGTCTACTCTTTCCCAGTGATTGGTAGTATAACAAATCAAATCTACACACATAAGTGGGTCTATTTTTAGCCTATTTTCTTCCATTGGCTATTTCTTATCCTAAATATCATACTATCTTAATTATATAATTATAAAATATAACTAGAGAGTCTTGGCTATTATTGTCCCTTTATTCTTCTATATAAATTTTAGTCGAATTTCAATTTTCTTTAAGAAAATCTTTTTTTACATTGAATTATAATCCAGTTTGGGGACAATTGAAACTTTAATATAGTCAGCCTTCCCATTTAAAAATGTATGCCTCTCCACTTATTTAGGATTTATCTCATGTCTTAATAAAGCTTTATATTTTTCTCCAAAAAAGTTTCTACATATTTTATTTACCTGCTTATTTATTTGTTTTATCTTGGTACTTTATGTTCTTGGTCGCGTTAACTAGGAGATTTTATTTTTTTGTCTGGTTTAGCTGGTCTACCAAAGTGCTAGAAATAAAAGTTCTTCCAAAATTTCTTACTGGACTATTACAGTTGCATCTTCACTGGTTTCTCTGTTTCCACTTTTGTCTCCTTAATAGTCCTTTCTCCTCACTTAACCACATTCTGATATTTTTGTGTTTCTTTTTTATTTGATGTGTTCATTGCCTGTCTCTTCTCTCACCAGAACGCAGTTCTCCGAGAGCAGAAACTTTGTCTTTTCTGATCATCAGTTTCTCAAATAAAGTGGTGTCTTTAAAATATTGTTGAATAAATAAATCGATAATTCACATTTATTGCTAGTATTTCAGAATGCATAAATCCACATAAGAGTTTTGCCATTGTCATAAATAGGTTGTCTTGTGTATTAAGTAACCACCACAGGCCAAATTGATGGAATTACAAACCTAAGGATAATATTTATGGGTAGTAGGTAATATAAAAGGAACTGATGACCATTTGTTTATTCTATTCTCTGGAAGGATTCGCTTATAATTTTACTTTGAACATAGAATAGACTAATAATGTCACATAGTTTACCTGTCATCCAGCATTTTAGTATCTCTGTTGCATCTTTGTTGAGTATCCACATGACTTCCACTTGAACCCCTTCATTAACAGACGGCACACTCTTTCCTCAGATTTCCATTCCAGTTCAAGGAGCTCTAGTTATGTTAAGAGTTCTTTATACTGAATTAAATTCTTCTTCTCTTGAGTCACCATCATTGATCTGGGCTCTGACTACCAGGTTTGTAAAAAGCAAATTTAACCTCTTTTTAGCATGATAGCACTTCAAATATTTTAAGTAATCTACTATTTGTATTAACGTTTCTCTATTAGCCTAAACATCTCTTTACTTTCATACTTTCATTGTCCCAGCTACTATTTCTTGAGTATCTACCCATGTGCTAAGCATAGCAGAGATGAGCAATAGTAATTTGAGGAAACATTTTTTCTCACATGTCATTATGTAATTCCCAAAATTAAGCTTTAAACCATCAGGATGTAGTAGTCAAATAAAGAGAAATTTAGTGGAGACTTGGGGCTTCCTATTAATTCTAGTTACAAAGATGGGACTGTTTTTACAAAAAAAAGTGCATAGCATCCTTGAAACTTTTTAAAAAGAAAAACTAAAGTGTTTAATCACACCAAAAATTAGGCTGTATAGAAGATTATATCTTTCCACTTTTTTTTTTAACATTCAAAATGATTTGATTCTCCAAAGAATTCTGTCAAAAACATCCTAAATTTTCAGGAAAAACCATCTGCTATATTTCATAAGCTATAAACTTAGCTCTCTAAGAAGAGAACGAATTTTTGGATAACAACCAAAATCAAAAGTTTTACCACATTTCAGTTCAATTTTCCCCCCAATCATCCTTGTCAATTAAAATTACTAACCTAAATTATTCAGAGTTTATCACTAGACTTATCAAAGCTTGACCTTAGCTCACTTAGCTAATTTTAAAGTTGAATAATTACTTTTCAGAGTGAAAAATTAATTTTATCACACACGCATTTGGGACTCACTGCTCTAATACTAAGCTAATAGCAAATTTGATTTAACAGATACAAACACCTGTCCCATAGAAATTGGACTAAACTGACTAGAAATATGAGTCTTAAAACTTGTCATCATACAACCAGTGGTGAGGATTCTGACCTGTAAACCACACATTATCCTGAAGCCCCAGTACTGAGAGTTGTGTTACTCAGACTCATGAGCACATTATGGTCCCCAGTCTCTGCAAGGTTCTGATCACTGATCCCCTTTTGTTTCCTCCCACTCCCCACAGACATTCATTCTAATGTTTGGTATATGCCATATGTCCCTGGGTATATACGTATCCCTGCAAAATATACATTATTGTGTGTGTGCGTGTTTTTTATTAATTAACATAGAAGATGTTATGAAGTATAGTGTGGTATCTTGTTCAGTTTCTCATTTTCCTAATAAACAAGATTTATCTAGGTAGCTAAATGTATGTAAAGGTTTCCCAAGTTCAACTATTTGAAAGGACTCACCAGACCTCAGCATGCTTAACTAAGGCTTTTATGTAAATGCAAAATATACTGGTACAGCAAAAGAAAGAGAGTGCAGGCAAGCATTGGTGGTTAAAGAGACATCCCATGTGCAAGGTGTCATTATTGGGAAAAGTCAAAGGAGAAGAATCCAAGGACATCATTTTTTGTTATTTTAGCCACATAAACAAGTCAAGCTTATCAGATCTCAGTAGACCAGTTGCAACCATTAGTAAAAAATACTTACCTTGAGGTTCTTCAACACATCATAAATCTTACTGCTCTTATCTTGGCCAAGAGTGAAAATCAGACACATAGGTAATCCTGAAATAAAGATAGTTTCCAAATACAGCTATAAATCCACTCTATCTCCACATATATCTAGTTTATTGTTTGTAATTGATTGATAATATTTCATGTCTTACACATTTAAATAATGCAAGACATGAAATAGTCACACTAGTCCCCTAGAGATGGACATCCAGATTGTCTCCAGTTTGCAACTACCACAAACAGCACTGTGATATACATATTTATACATATCCTCTTATAGACCTGTATGAGAAACTCAGGTGTAAAATTGCTGGTTCATCAGTAGAGCAATCATTTCACTTAGCATCCACATTGAAATAAATTTGAAAGCAGAAAAAGAAATTGCCAGTAATTATATTGGAGCAATGGCATAACCAGGACCTGGGCAGATTAGGGCATATAGTCCTCTGTATCATAGATTGTATGCATTCACTTAATATACCAGCCTATTCTCAGATAACTGCTAACTGCTAACACTTAGTATTTTCACATTTCTAATTTTGCAACTTGACATGTTCAGTGTTCCCTTTATTTGCATTTATCTATACATATTTGTTAACTGTAGTCTTTTCTTTTAATTTCAGATCCATAGCTTTTAATTTTTTCTACTTTACACATTGGGTGTCAGATTTAGACTTAGATATTATTTTCTCTGAGTTTGTCACTTATCCATTCATTAACTTTATCTTTGAACAGAAATCCTTTATTTGATATAATGAATCAATTAGTGAATTAAAAAGCACAATTTAAGTTGTGCTATATGTAATTTGTTTAAGAAATATTTCCCCATTTTCAGATCACGGAAACATTTTCCTATCTTTTCTTTCATTGGCTATATGATTTTGCCTTTCACAATTAAGAGTATAATCCATCTGGACTTTAATTTATAATTAGCATAAACTGAGGACTCTATTTTTTCTCTATATGAAAACCCTAGTTTTGACCACAGAGTTCTTGACTTAGTTTTTATCCCTTAATCTCACCTAAGAAATCTTTATCTAGCAATCACTCTTGTATTTTCTCAATTAATTAATATTTTCCTCTACTTGGCCTCTCTTTTTATCCCTCACACTAAAAGAAACTGTATGCACTCAGGTTGTCACATAATGGCAACAGAACTTGGCTGTCACAGAGTATAGGTTTCCTGCAATTCAAAAGTGTGCAGCCTGCCAATTTTTAATTAGTACCTGCGCCTCCAATATAGTTGAAAGAAAGATACAGGGGATCAGAAAGGAGCCAAATAGTTATTTGTATGGGTAAAAATCAGTACTTAGATTGTTTTCTTCCTGTGATACCAAGTTTGAAAAGCTAGCTGTCATTCTTAGATGGAGAAAAAATACCATGTTCATAGATCCAGAAAGTAAAGTTGAAGGTTTGCCTTCTTTTGGATTATTTGAATGTTTTTTGTCATCTATTTTATCCTGGCTTACTAGCTAAAATTCTTTGTTATTGCCTTAATATTTATAGTATATACTTTTAACTTATCACGGTTTGCTTTCAAGTAATGTTATATCACTTTACATATAGTAAAAGAACATTACAATAGTAGACTTCTACTTTTTCTCCAAATTTTTTGTGCCATTGTCATACGTTTTAGTTCTCCGAATACTATAAGCCCTACGATATGTTGTGGGTTTTGTTTTTGTTAGTTTGTTTGTTTTTGGCTTTAAAAAGTGAATTTTCTTTATAGAGAGTTGTTTTGTTTTGTTTTTAAACTGTTCTTTTTTTTATCTACATATTTACCATTTTGGTCCTCTTCATACTTTGGTATAGATTTAAATTTTCACTGGGATCATTTTCATTCTGCTGAAGGACCTTCTTTAATATATCTTGTAATAAAGAGGTGCTGATGCTGAAATTTTCAGCTTTTTATGTCTAAGAAAGTCATTATGTCATCTTTATTTTTCAAAATATTTTCCCTGAGTATAGCATTCTGGGTTTTAAAAATTAAAGATGTCACCTACTGTCGTTTGGCTTCCATTGTTACTGATGAGAAATCTGCAATAGTTCTTACCTTTATTCTCAGACAATGATATATATTTTTTCTTTTATTGCTTTTAAGGTTTTCTCATTTCATTGTTAAGCAATTTCGTTGTGATTTGCCTTGGTATAGTTTCCTTCATGCTTCTTATGCTTGGAGTTCATTGGGTTTCTTTATATTTATAGCTTTCATGAAATTTCATGATTTTCAACCATATTTTTTCAAATATTTATTTCTCTTTTCTCCTTTTTAGGGGACTCCTATTACATGTATATTAGGTGGCTTGAAATTTTCCAAGAGCTGTCTTATGCCCTATTAATTTTTTTCTTTTTGTGCTCCACACTGGATAGTTTTTATTGTTATATCATCAATTTCACTAATCTTCTTTCTGCAGTATCTAATCTGTGGCTAATTTACTGAATTTTTTTTTTTAAATCTCAGAAACTGTAGTTTTATCTTTAGAAGTTAAATATGAGTCTTTTAAAAAATATCATTCATATTTCTAACATACTCAATTCTCCTTCTACCTTCTTAAACATATGGAACATTTTATTTTTGTACTTCCTCGCATGTTTGGTTATTTTTTATTGGATGCCAAGTATTGTGAATTTTACTTTGTAGGATGCTGAATATTATTCTGTATCTATAAATAACATTGATCTTCATTCTGAAGCATGTTTAATTTACTTGGAAACAGCTTAACTCTTTCCTTTTGAGGTTTACTTTCAGGTTTTGTCAGGCAAGACTAGAAGAGCCTTATTCAAGAACAAATTTTGTTCCTAATGTTCTTCTGAATGCTCTTCTAAATATCTCATAATTTATGAGATTTTTACACTCTCTCTAATTGGAGCACAAACTATTTGTGGCCATATAGGAGGTCTGAGATTGTTCCTTCTCTTCTTTTTAGGTGATTTTTCTTCGCACCATTGGTAGGTTCTCACATACATTTGCTGATTAATACTCAATTGAATAACCAGAGGAGGCCCACTGAATATCTCCAAATATTAGCTTTGGAATTCTTTCTTTTCAGATACACATTCTTGAGAAATGTAGCCTATTGTTCTTCCTAAATTTGTAACTGTCTCCACAACTCTGGAAGATCACCAAGATCCACCTGGGTTTTCTTTCCCTGTGCCTGAAAATTCTCACCCTGCAGGAATCTGGGAGAATTTATAAAACTTGTATTCTTCTCTTCTATCAGTGATCACTGTCTGGTGCTGTTTGATATCCAATCTCTAAAAATTTATATATATTTTCTTTTTTTCTTGTTCTTTTAGTCTATAGGGTAAATCTGGTCCATATACCTGTATTTTGGCCAAAAGTGCAATAATGGTCTGGATTTTTAATAATAGAGATAAAGTCTTGTCCCAAAGTGAGATAGAGAGCTGAACTGAGCATTTAGTATATTACCAGGAGACATGAATGTCTTTCTATTCAATAATTTGTATTAAAATACTGCCCTGCCTGCATAACCGGGCTATGAATGGAGAAAGGAGAAATTACAACACTAAGCTTTCAATGTATAGGTTGTGGCCTCTGAATTCACACTGCTCATAAGACATTGAATTATTAGGTACAGGATAAGTAAAATTTAGGGTAGAAATCATTTGGATGTATAGTGATGAACATTTCTAGATCCCAGAAAGAGCAATATACTACGACAATAAATCAAACACAAGCTTGTATACTCCTGAAAAGATAGCCAAAAACATGATTATATTGTACAGAAACTTGGACAAAACCGCAAATATGCCAGATTTACTATACCTCTTTAGAAAATAATAAAAACAAATGAAAAGTTAGTAAAAGTAGTTTGAACAACACAATTAAATAACTTTATCTAATTGACATATAAAGAGCTTATATTTCATAATAAAGAGTTAATATTATTTTCAAGCACTATGGAAGATATATGAAATTTTCTATGGGTTAAGCCACATAGTGTCAATAAATATCAAAATTTATTATCTCATATATACTTTTTCTAACCATAGTCAACAACAGTAAAAACAACCTGACATTATTTGACTCCTAATACGATACAATAAGAGGTGCAGAGCATTATTTATATGGTCTTGCCATAAGTGTTTAACCTGAATTTCACCATAATAAATTAAAATGCAAATTTGGAATATTTCAAGAAATAAGTTACTATGTTTTTTGTAAAAAGATTTAATTTTATGAAAAGCACAGAAGAACCCCAAAAGTCAGGGGGGATCATTTTAGATTAAAGAAGACCAAAGAGTCATAATAGTTGATAGCATTGCATAAACCTTGATTGTATCCTAGATCAAAAAAGAAATGTTTTAAATACATTTTGGACACAATTTAAAAATTATACATGAGCATCATATTATACAATATGACAGTAGTTACTGTCTTTGTAAGGCATGATAATGTTATCATGATCATATTTGGGCATGTTCTTTTTCTTAAGTTATTTATTTTGAAATATTTAATTGAATAACATCATGATATCTACAATATGTTCTCAAGTAGTTAAAGAGAGAGAGATTGAAAGAGAATAAGTGAAAGAGAGAAAGCAAGTATGACAAAATGTTAATCAATAAAGCTAGGTGAAGGATGTGTAGATGTTCTTTGTAATAATGTTTCATCCTTTCTATCAATTAGAGAGTTTTCCAAATAAAAATTCAATAAGGAGGGCCAACACTATAGCAGATGGTTTTACCAGAAAGTTTCAGAAAATCTTTAATAATTTTTTAATGAAACAATAATTTGAAAAATAAAGTTTTCATACTAACTTCATAATGAAAGTATAATCTTGAAACTAAATCAAATCGGGCCAGTTTGGAAAATGCAAATTTTTGCATCCTAGGATAAGCATGAACAAAAATGAAATTTGATAAAATATTAGATTATAACCAGCAGTTCAATAACAAATATTACATTATGGCCAAGTAGATTTTACTTTAAAAATGCAATGATATTTTAACAGTAAAAAAATTTAATGGACATATTTACCAAATTAACAGATAAAAGAAAAATCTTGTAATCATTAAACAGGTTCTAAAATATTCTTACAATATAGTATTAAAGAACAGTTAAAAAGAATGAACTAGATCTGCATGCATCTTCATGGAAATATCTCCAAAAACATAATTGTTCAGTGCACCTATGAGGTTGCATTAGATACCACAAGTGTGAAATTTAAAAATGAACAAGAATATTGTATCATGTTTCTGGCTACATATATTCAAAGCAAAAGTAAGAAAACATGAATGTTGAGAGTATGCCCCCTGCTGATGAATGTTCCAATGGTTTCTCATAGTTTCTAAGGTGATTATCAAAATCTTTTCTACAGACCCTAGGGCTCTACATGATCTGATATCTGCCAACATTTCTAGAATTGTCAAATATTACACTTCTAGCTCCATGTGCTCCAGCCTTGCCTGTCTTCTCTCATGCATTTGAATGTGTCATGCTACAACTATGGGGCCTTTGCACATGTCATTTCTTCTTTCTGGGATACTAGCTTAACTCCATCTCCTACATAATTTCTGTTTATCTTTTAGCTTTCATTTCATTCTTCAGTTATTCAGAAGAAACAATGTAAGATTCTCTTATTTTACTCATAAAATTCCATACTCTTCCTTCCTCCTGAGGCTCTATACGAATTCTTACTCATTATTTATGAGGTTTTTTATGATTTATGATTAATAAATGTCCTTGTGTTAGGTATGTACCTCTCTTACATAAAATCAGAGACCATATCTATGTGCTAACTAGGGTACCCCCAGCACCTAGAATAGTTCTTGCACATTAAAGGTGCTTACCAATATTTATTAAATTGTTGAATGAATTAATAAAGTCATTTTCTATCACAAGATTTATTTATTTTTATTGTAATCCCTTTGAAACATTTTTCTTTCTGTAGATTATTCTATGCTCTCATTTATCTTTCCCATGTGCCTAATGCAGTTGGGTTCAGTTTAGGTGTCTCTCAGATGAGAGAGGATGAATACTATATTTGACGACATCATCTAGAACCATGGAGATTGAATGGAACATTTCCCAAACAAATGAAAAGGATATGCTAATCTCAGATATATATATATATATGTGTGTATACATATGTAAAAAAATTTTATAGAAAAGTTAATAAATTAAGTTGTATTATGAATTAGAATATATGACAGAAAAGATATCTGTAATAAAAACTAGGATTGAGACATGCTTTTATTCATATCTATATTATTTATGAACCTATATAATCATCGTTCCTCCTGAGGAAAGAGTAAAAATGATTCAGACAGTAAGTCCATAAAGATCCACAAAAAGTGAACTTTTAAAGTATTGTTTTAGCAGTTATTTAATGGAGAGTGAATAAAAATGTAATGGCAGCTGTTTTCAGCTTTTTCTTCTTTTCAGTTTAATAACTATTTATTGAGCATCACATAGGGGTAGACACGAAACACGTGCTGTGGAGCACATGATAAACTCAAAAACAGACTCTGTCTCCAGAGAGCTTTCCATATGGAGGGAAAAAGCTTTGCCAACACAGCTACAGTGCAAGACAGAGGCTGATAACAACTGTGACCTCCCTGGATTGTGCCTATTCAGTTGTATCAGGTACTTTATACACATTATCTTAATGTGTATAATAGTCCATCAGAAGAAGATATATATTAGCATTCTAGCATTTACAAATTAATAAATTAAGGGACAGAGGAATTAAGAAATTTTCCTGTGGTTATTCAGTGGCAGAGCCAGAAATAAAATCCAGATTTTATGACTCCTAAGCCCTAGTATATAAAAGTTTGAGTAAAGCTAATGAGCCTGGAAATGTATACGTCTTTCTCCTCTCAGCCATTGTTTCTTTATATGTGATACTGTGCTGTGAAAGACCCCAAGGTCAATCAGGCTCTGGAAATGATGCATGTCATATACTCAAAAAGCTCTGAAAAATGTTTTTAATAAAGAAGGAGATTTTTCATTGTTTAACTCAGCACATCCAAAAAAATACCTGAACTAGGAATGCATTTTTTATGTAACACATTCCGGGAAATTGTTTCAGGCAAGAGCTATAAAGTCCTTTGCTGGTTTGTTTTTTGTTTTTTGTTTTTTTTTCTAATGCAGATCTGTGTTTTAGGAAGACACCTTGATAGTGCTCCATGCCATTTCTCACCCCATACTTCTGCTCAGGTTTTTCCCTTTGGCTGAAATACTTATGTATTTTTTATGATATATGGTAAATTTTTACACATACATTAGTTCAAAAGTCAGAGCATCTGTAATATCTTCTGTTAACCCTTCACCAACATACGGGTATGTGCACGCACATGTGTACACACACGCACACACACAGAATAAACACTGAAAGTTATAAAGTAAAAAAATAATACAGTAGGTCCTCTTGATCTGTAATTTCACTTTCCACAGTTTTAGTTACTTATGGTTAACTGTGGTTTGAAAATACTAAACGGAGAAATTCCAGAAATAAATAATTCCAAAATTTTAAATTATACGCTGTTCTGAGTACCTCACTTCATCTCATCACATAGGAAGTGTATCATCTTACATCATCACAAGAAAAAAAAAGGTGAATACAGTAAAATAGATATTCTGAAAGAGACCGCATTCACATCACTTCAATTACAATATATTATAATTGTTCTGTTTTATTATTAGTTATTTTTAATCTTTAACTGTGCCTAATTTATAAATCAAACTTTATCATAGGTATGTATGTATAAGAAAAAACAGTATAAATAGGATTTGATATTATCTGCAATTTCAGGCGTCCACTGGAGGTCTCAGAATATATCTCCAAGGGAGAAGCGGGCAGTACTGTATTAACAACTCACTTTTGATGAGCATTTTCTATGTTTAGACCCGGTTCAACATATCACAAAGATTTTTTTATTTCTTTCATCTCCCCTTAGCTCATATATCATTTCTCTGATTCTCCTTACGGAAAACTTCTCTAAAGAGGTCTACACTACCTGACTCTGATTTTTTTCCCCTTTCTTTCTGCCTTGAACACAACCCAGCTAGGCTTATCCCACCATTTGTTATAGTTGTTTTTGTTTAGTGTTCCAATAACTCCTACGTTAATAAATCTAGGTAAAGCATCAATCCTCATTTTACTTGAATTAGCAGCAGCATTTGACAAAGTTGACCCCTCTTTTCATATTTAAACCTTTCTTCTCTTGTCTTCCAGAACACCATACATTCTGTTTTTTCTTGTACTAAACTGGCAACTCCTTCATGGTTTACTTTGCTGGTTCTTCTCATCTCCACAGCCTCTAAATGTTGGCCTGCTGTGACATTTTGTAGTCATTCCATTGGTGATCAGGTTTCACACTGACCATTGTGGCTAAGAGCACAGACCTTTGGTTTAGGCTGTTTGACTTTGAACCTCAGCTCAACTACTTTGTTAGACGTGGAACCACAGGCTAATGATCTATCCTATCTCACCTCAGGATTCTTCATCTAAAAAAATTTGGGTTACAACAGTACTTATTCCAAAAACTGTTGGAACGTTAAATGAGTTAATATCTGTAAAAGTGCTTAGAATAATGCCTGGCACTGTCCTTATTTGCTTGTATTAGCTATACTCTAATGACTCATAAAATACATCTAGCTTGTACTTCTGCCAAGAATTTCTGAATCACATAGTCAACTACCTACACAATGTCTGCACTTGAAAGTCTACTATACAAATCCAATTTATTATACATAAAATGAGAAATCTTATCACCCTTATGCCAGATGAACTCAGTAAGTGATTCCTGCCTTTCATTGCAAAGACCAAAACTCTTGGAGGCATTCTTGACTCACCTCTTTCTCTCAGACCACCCACCCATCCATCCAATCTAGATTGCTTTGCCTTCAAATTACCCAGAATTTTGCCATTTATTATCATAACCATCCTAATATATAATTCTTACATTTCAAGTTTCCATTAATGTTCCAGACAACTTTGTTATCACCTAAACCATAGTGCTCTTTCATTTAGTGAAAACTCTAGATCTTTTTCACCTGAAAGACAATTAAGCAACGTTGTTCCATTTCTCTACGTCCTCAGTGACCTTTTAAAGCTAACTCTATGTTTTTAATATTTAATTCTATTGTCAGTTTCAACTCCCTGTTCTAGTCTGTGAATTTTTTAAAAAATTACATAACATATTAGGTTGAGCTTCCCATTTAGAGTTTCCTCAAATTTATTAAATACGTCTTAAACAATATGATGTTATCAAATAATCGATTAAAAATTATATAAAGAAAGGTCCAATAATAGACAGCAGAGACCTCTGGTAGGTTGACATTGATCCATTAATTAACCAGTATAGTTTGGTAGGAAAGATTTATCAGCTGATTCAATAAACTATCAAGAAGCCTACTCACATATATTCATCTTAACCAAAGGATATCTTAGAAATTATTTCAACTGTTTTGCCAAAATCCAAGTGATTCAGATGACACATCACATAATCTTTGAAATCTTTCTCTGAGATTCAGTTGTATATAACCTTCTTAGTGTTCCCAGGAAACTTTGATTACATCCTTCTCATAGTTCTTACTACAATATACCTACTTTCCACTTCTATCCAACACCTAAATATTGTGAAATATTTGGAGAATGAGTTTGTGCTTCCTTTACCTCTACATTCTCAGAACTTTGCGCATAGTCATTATTCAATCATAATTTTCAAACTGATGAGTAGATAATAACGAGATTTTCATGTGTTACTTTAAGATGCGGAGCATTGTATAAAGTTTGCTATTTTCTCTGTACTTATTCTAGGATGCAAATCACTAAAAATAACTCACAACAATTTATGGGAATAGACAAGCCAGTTCATCTCTTTGTGCTTCACTTAAAATATTCTTACTATTTTGAATTCATGCACATATGGAATGTGTGACTTGGTGTTATTACAGAAAGATAATTTCATCCTTTTGAAGCTAAAACTGTACATGCTATTGCAGTTATTTCTTTTCTTTTAAATTCTACCCTTTGTATTTCTTATTAAAATGTCAGAAACAGAATCTCATTAACACTTCAGAGAACAGTTGCCAATGTTTCCATTCATAGATCTAATACTTCGAATGCCTCCTTCAAAATCGTACGAAAACTAGAAAATACAAAATCACAATGTTCCTGAATATTTAAGCACTGGTATGTAAAATTTACATACCAGTTGAACTTTCCATTCCTTACCTGATACTAATAAATGTATTCATATATTTGAAGAATAAAATGCCATTATTTTATGCCCGCCTTTTCCTCCCATTTATTAGACTCCCTATTATTCATAATGACCATACGAGAAATAGGATATGCAATAATTAAGAAACTAACAATAATTAATTGATTGTAGTTATGACCTGGAAAAAAATACCTCTGGTTCAGTCAAGGAAGCTGACATACAAAATTAAGAGTCTTGTGATACATGGCTGTGACAGAGTTACTTACCAGAGACAAGCAAAACATAAGAGAACCACAAGAAAATCTTTGCAGTGGAGACAGTATTTGAGGCGGTCTTTATGTCAAGGATAAGTAGAAAGAGGAATAATATGTACAAAGGATAGAGATGCAAAGAATACCAGATATTTGTGAAATGAGGATTGGTTCTGATTTTAGGGAAGGCATTGGTTGGAAGGATAGTGGAAGACATGGCTGGTGAGATAGGGTGGAGTGAGAGTTTAAATGGCCATAAATGGCCATACCTAGGAATCTGGAACTTATCCTATAGGCAATGGGAAGGCCACAGAAGTTTCTTACAACATAAGGATATATGTCATAGAAAGAAAACTCTAACTGTAGAGGCTTAGCTAGTATTTTCCCTACAATGTGTCTCAGCCATTTGAAGAATCCATGCTTGTTTCAGTAAATTATTTTTCATATTTAAACTGATGAAGAAATTGATAGGATGTTTTATACAGACTGCATTTTTAAAAGATTATTTAAGATCATTTTATCCATTTTATGCCTGCTTTTGATGATCAAAAACATTCATTTTTTTCTAAAACCAAATCATATAAGGAGGTATATGCATTGTTGAAATATTCAGTGTTTCTGCACACAGGTTGACTAATTATTATCTACTACAGACTGAAAAACTCAATGAGAACAAAATGACCTTGTACCTTATGTGCGATTTTCATTAATTGAACTCTAAGCTAGCCCTTGAGATTTTTATGCAATCGAAGGGTCAATGGAATACCAATAAATCATCTTGTACTTGTTAGTTTACTTTCCAAATGCTAAAGTTGGTCAAAGATTGATTCAATTATTTGTAACCTAATACCAAAGGGTGGAACATGCTTTTATTTTTATTTATTCTACTTATTTACATTTATATGAAAAACAACTGATATCCAAGGAAAATCAGGGAAGTGTTTTAAAAGCAATGGGCACATTAGAGGTCATTAGAATGAATTAGAATCACTAATATTATGTTTAAAGTGCTTTTCTAGGCTCCAAGAATACAACATAAATAATGTAGTTAACACTCTAAAAAAATTGAAATCTATTGGGGAAACAGAATATTTACAACTCACTCATTACAGTACCAGGTAAAATAATGAAAATACTTTGATAGTGATATGAAATAATGTCGTGGGAGCATAGAGGATTCAATGATGAAACTTCATAAAGTGGGAAAGATTTCAGTTGTTCATCAGAGTATCAGTATAGTTTCACAAGTTTTAGAGAAGAATCTTAGCTAAAGCAAAAATATGGGCAAAGGCCCAGGCAATATCTAAAAATATAAAATAATTGGGAAATGGATTGTAGTCTTGTGTGACTAGCATATAATGAGGGGTGATGATAGATAAGCCTAGAAATGAAGATGGGGGTTAAAATTTGAAGATCTTCCTTGCCATGTTAAGCTGCTTGGACTTTAGCTACTAGGCAGTGAGGAACTACAGAACAATTTTGAAATGTAGAATGGCTTGAGTTTAACCTGAGTATCTGTATTTCAGGAAGTATCATTGAAGACAACTCAGAAGATATAAAAATTGTAATTGCCCTAATGTAAAAGAAGAGGCTCTTGGCTGTGGCAGTAGATGTAAGATTGAAAGAAGCAAAAAGATTTACTAAAAGTTAAGATTAGGATTTGATGTTTGAGTGAAAGTGGAAGTTAAGGGAGATAAAGATGGTATTGGGATGTCTACTGATAATTGTAACCAAATGTGATTTCTTAACATAACTAAATACTTCATATCTAACAATTTAATTACCACTTCAATTTTTAACTTATTTTTCACAATTCTGAAAAATTCTAAACTTATTAATGTCTATGACTAAATTTATAAATATAAACTGAATTTTTCTAGTTCATGTATATGTATCTCCCTTTTATTAAAAGACTAATTTTTGAAGAAAAATGAAACAAAAAATTTTAAGAAACTAAAAATGTACATTTAATGTCCAATCATTTCATTAAGGAGATCATAATTTCTCTCCTTGCCTTGGGGAGAAAAGGAACAGTCTTAATACTTAGAAATTCACCTTTTCTATTTGGTCAATGTCATCAGGAACTAATACCTTGTTAGCCTATGATGAATGAAGAGTATGTATATCAAGATATATTTGACTAATTGTTATTTCAGTGTATTTAATATTATATGTGTGAATATGTGTATGTGAAAACCTCAAAAGGTAATTTGGTGGGTATTTCAGTAAAACAATGAAACTTCTATGACTTATTATGCTGCTTATATTCTGATAAAAGTTTCCTAATATTATATCCTTATTTAAAAGCAGGTAATGGTTTTCTTGCCAGGGTCATTATTTATTTTTTGAAAACGATGTATGCTAATGATCAGTGTATTTTCAAAGGATGACATACATCATAACCATATTCATTAGAGCGACAGAATAAAAACTACATATCAGAAATAAGCTAAATTCACCTTTTTAAAGGTGTTTATTTTTAATCATACCATTAGTTTGAAACCATTCATTAAACAGAATAAATTTATATATGTTATAGTTTTTACTGAAATAACTTTCTGATACTTGCTTCTCTTTCATTTAATGCAATTTTAGGACCTATCATTGCTTTCGGTTATTTTTAACCAATAAGATTTTCGTAGTCAGGTGCTTCTCCTTAAGAAGAGTTATATATTTTTTTTCTCTGAAAGCTACTCCAAATGGACCATGAATCTGCTTTTGAGACACACTTTGCTACAATACAGTCACCTTTAACTTAGATTTGTATATGTTAGTAGGCTTAAATTTACATATAACTCACTGAATTTGAAGTCTAGGACCATTAAATCTTAAACTATAGATATAGTTGGGTTTGATACCACATTAAATAGCACATAAAAATTAAGTGTGTATTCCCTTGGTATACCAAATTTGAAAGAAAAACATCTTTATATTACACCAGAGAGAATAGTTTAAACTTATATTCCTCCTAACCGAAATCCAAATTACAGATTTGAGGGATATGTTAATTCTGTAGGGCCATCATAACAAATTACCACAAATGAGTGGCTCAAAACAACATAAATTTATTCTTTCAAAATTCTAGAGATTAGAAATCCAAAATCAAAGTGTTGGCAGGTCCAGGCTCTCTCCAAAGTCTCCAGGAAGAATCCTTTCTTGCCTCTTCAAGCTTCTGGTCATTGCCAGATATTCTAGAATTTCCTTGCTTTGTGCCGGCATAACTCTAATCCCTATATCTGGTTTCACATAACCTTCTTCCTTGTGTGTCTCTGTGTCTCCAAATTTTTCTTTCTTTGTAAAAACATTCAGTCATTGGGTTTAGAGCCTGTCTTCATCCAGTAGAGCCTGTCTTAATCCAGTTTGACCTCATCTTAATTTCATTACATCTGCAGAGATTTTATTTTCAAATAAAGTCTCATTCACAGATACTGGGGGTTAAAACTTTAACAAATCTTTCTGAGAACACAATTCAATCTACCAAGGGAGGAGGCAGTAGTGTTAATCAGCTAGGGGTTTAGAAGGACTACAAATCGGTCTGATTAAGTCAATTTATCTCAAAGTCAATATAGTTGTAGGGTTCGTTTGCATTTTTAAAGGACTTTGTAACACAAATATATCAATAATGAACAGAGTGGTTGCGATCAGAGCATTCTTGATTCCTGCTTTTTGTCCAGAGCTTCCAGCTCCACACTTTCAGCAAATCCAAGTCAAAAGGTTCTCTTCCAACCCAGTCACCAGAGTGGATCAGCTATAAAATGAAGAGGACAGAGTTAATGCAGAAAACTTAGGTTCTGTATCTTATCTCTTTTTCCTTTAGTAGTGTTTTCATTTTTATGGTAAATATTTAAACATTTCTTTAGATTGAATTATATGAATAATGGCTTTATATTTTATTTTAATTTTCCCATGTTAATGTGGATTTAGAGGTGCATATATGGACATGTGAGTCAGAGTACAGCTTTTTGTAAAATAGCACTACATTCTGAATGATATAATGTGTTCATTTTTTTAAATAGCTTGGTTTATTCATAAATCACATGCTATCAATACACAGTGCAAATCATTGTATTTAATGTAGCAATTGCAGATAAAATTGGAATAAATTATTTTTCTTTTCCAGAACATTATTTATTTGAGGATGAGAATTTAATTAGAAATTCTGATTTTAAAAATATTTCATCAGTTTAAACTCAACTTTAGAAAAGCAGAAATATATAATTCAAAATTAACTTGATATAGCATAAAATATCTATTTACATTTTTATTAGCATTTCTTCTTTGTTGATTATAAAAAACATAGTATGTTAAATTTTATTATTTCTATTATTGATTTCCTGAGAGACTTCAGTCTGAATTATAAAGCTACAGCTTAGGTTTTATAATTAAAACTCAGCAAAATATTTACTTTTTGTGCAATTAATAGATGCTCAAAATGTTTCAATAGTTATTTAAACAATCATATAAGTTTTTATAGTCCCTTTTATTCAACTGTTTTAAACGTTCTGGAACTTATCTAGTTGTGATATTTCAAAGCTTTCCCCCAAACACCTGCAACAAATTCCACTGGGGAAAAAAAGGCTATACATGGGAATTCTGGACCCGACCCCACACCTGTTTATCAGCATCTCTTGGAAATATAGTTCATGAATCCATTTTTAATAAGCCATTCAGATGATTCTTGTGCTTATTAATGTTAGACAGCCAGGATTACAGGGGACCGACAAATGGGTCTAACCTTTGCAACACTGGTGTTCTCTAGGCTCTGCAGTACGCTGGAAGAAACTGTTCAGTGACTGTCGACTTCTTCCAGCGGAAGTAATCCAAAGGACAGAAAAAAAAAGAGAAAGCCTGAACCACCTTTTAATGCCCTCAGAGTTCTGGGAGCCTAGCCAAAGATAGTATGCTTGAAGCCCAAAAGAAATAGTCACAGACTTCCCTTCCCTTCTCCTTCTCTCCCTTTCTATCTCTCTTCTTCCCTCCCTTCTTGCTTCTCTCCCTCTCTTTCTTCCTCTGCCTTCTCAAAGCTTTCTCTAATTTTGTCAGAAGTATGAGACGGGGAGTGGGGTGTTCAAAGGATAGCAATAACTTACAAAAAACCCTCTTTTGTCCCACCTGCCTGGCTCAATCTCATTGAACACTCTTAAAACAGGTGCTTATAAAGAAAAGTGTCCAATTTTTTTAGTTGTTATTGTCATAGACAAAAAAGGAAAGAAATAGTGTCACAAACCATCTGTTGACGCATCTGGCCTTTCTCCCATCTTTGGTCCAAGCCAGGCATCTTCCTCGGGGTGAGAATAGCTGAGGATGAATATAAGTGTCATAAAATCCTTATTTTGACTTTACTTTCTATCTCCTATTTTCAGATTCTTCTTCTAGGGAGAGTTTTAACAAGTAGGATCAGAAATTAAAACATCATCTGAACAAGCAAGAAGTGCACTTGATTCTTGGGAACAGTCACTGGAGCTCAGCCCAATGCTCATCCTGTGCACCACAAGCCCCTGGGCTAATGACTGGCCTGTCTCTCCCAGGCCTGTCACATCACAAGTTCATTAAATTAATTACACCAAGTCCACCTCAATGCTAGACAAATGAGGAATGGAGTGCTTAAACTTTACTGATTTAATTCAAAGATAGAAGAAAATCAAATCATTTTTAGACCCATATTTCAGTGAAATTTAAAAAAAAAAAAAGATTTATATGACCTAAACCAGAAAGTGGATAAATCTGAACTGCTGCTAGCTTTTGTAAAAAAGGATTTACCGGAACACAGCCATAGCCATTTGTTTACATCACCTTTCACACTACAACAGCAGAGATGAGGAGCTGTGATAGAAACTGTGTAATAGACGAGCACCTATAGAATATCCTTGGCTTCACCTCTTGGCTGGCAATGCTAAAATATTTATCATCTGCCTCTTTAGTTCACAGTTTGCTAATCTCGTGCCTAAACTCAAATGATCATGATGTATTTTTCCAGATTCTGAAGGCAAAATACTCATAAATGGAATTCCATAAAAAGATTCCCCATAGAAATAGAAAATCTGAATAAACTGATTACTAGTAAGGAGACTGAATCAGTAATCTAAGCATTTAAATTAAATTTTAAACCAATTATTCTCAAACTCTTCTTTAAAAAATCAAAGAGAAGGAAACACTCTCAAACTCATTTCAAGAGGCCACCATTATCCTGATACCAAAACTGGAAAAAGACACTACTGGAAAAGAAATGTGCAGGTCAATATTTCGGATGAATACAAAGGTAATAAAATACTGGTAAACAGAATTCAGCAGCACATTAAAAGAATCATTCATCAGGAGCAAGTGGGATTTATCCCTTGGATTCCAGGCTGGTTCAACATATCCAAATCAATCAAAGTGATATACCATATTAACAAAATTAAAGAATCATATACTCATCTCAAGAGATGCAGAAAAATCATGTGACAAGATTCAACATCTATTCATGACAAAAACTTTTAACAAATCAGGTGAAGAAAGTAAATATCTCAACATAATAAAGGTCACATATGACATGCCCACAGCTAACAACATACTCAGTGTAGATAGATTGAAAGCTTTTCCTATAAGATCAGAAACATGACAAGGGTGCCCACTCTCACCACTCTTATTCAGCATAATACTGGAAGTCTTACCTAGATAAATCAGGCAAGATAAAAAAGGTATCATAATTGGAAAGGAAGAAATAAAATGATCTCTATCTGCAGATGACATGATTTTATATTAAGAAAGTTCTAAAGACTGTTAGATGTACTAAACAAATTTAATAAAGTCGCAGGATATGAAATTAACATGCAAAAATCAGTAGCGTCTATATGTACAAGCAACAAATTTTCAGAAAAAAGAATAAGAAAATCAAGATATCTGTATCCCCACATTCATAGCAACATTATTTACAACAGCCAAGACATAGAAACAGCCTAAGTGTCCACTGATGCATGAATAGATAAAAATAGTTGGGGTATACATATACATAGTGGAATATTATTTGGCCAGAAAAAAATGAGAAAATCCTACCATATCTGACAACATGTATGAAACTTGAAGACATTATGATAAGTGAAATATGTCAGACAGAGAATGTCAAATACTACATGATATCACTTATATGTGGAATCTAAAAAAAAAAAACTCATAGAAAAAGAGATCCAACTTATTGTTACCAGAGGTGGAGGGTGGAGGGAGGGGTAATTGGAAGAAGGTGGTCAAAAAGTACAAACTTCCAATTATAACATAATTAAGTACTAAAGATGTAATGTACAACATGAAATCTATAGTTAACACTGCTGTATATGTGGGAAAGTTAATAGAGTACATCGTAAGAGGTCTAATCGCAAGGAAACATTTTTCTTTCTTTTTATTTTATTTTTTCTTTTCTTCATATTGTATCCATATGAGATGATGGTTGTAAGCTGAACATATTGTGGTAGTTATTTCATAATATATGTAAATCAAACCATCATGCTGTATGCCTTAAACTTATACAGTGATGTATGTCAATTAATTCTCAATAAAACTGGGAAAAAAGATTCCCCATACACACATTAAAGCATATTATGTGCTTTCCTCACTAACCAGCATAAGATAACCTTAAATATGTGGGAACAATTGCTTTAATCCCAATAACCAGAGTAGCACCTGTCATAGTATAGAGTCGATAAATGTTTGGTTAAATAAATAAATCTTTTAAAATGTATGTACATTTTGCCTTTTATTAACAATATATCTCTACTTTCGAATAAATTTCCTTTCCCTAAATCTTTGAATAAAATGTATGTTCCTGGGAGAATGCACAATGAGGTTTCCAGTACTTCAGGCCCCAGGTGGGAAAAGCTAAATAGTTTTCTCTGAAGGGTTCTGCAAGTTTTAAGAGAAGAAAGCAACCTACTAATTCATATTGGAAAGTACTTCTGTGGATAAAATATTTGTATAACTATGGACAAATCAATTTCAAGCATCTTCTATTATAATAATAATCTGTATTCTAAACATAAGGATATTTAAAGTCCTCAAGACACTGATGTTTGTTAATGGTTCTATGTGCTACTAATCTCATGTCTCCTACAGCAACTCAGCAAGTAGAAGGTCTACAATCAGTCAGCACTAGCTTTCTTCATCAGCCCAAACCTGTTCTCCACACTTCGCAAGGATCTTTGTCATACGCCCATAAGAATAGGGTTAGGACAGACCAACCAAGCCAGCTGCATAAGGGGAAAGAGAAGAGGAAAGCCCAACCTATGAAATGATCCAGGTGATGAAAATAACTAAGGAGCCATAGAAGCAAGCATAGATCACACACTTCTCCCATAGTCATGCTTTTATTTCCGGCTTCTGCAGAGATACGAACCAAGAAAGATGACCATTAAACCATCTAGTCCAGAAGGTGCCCTGTGATAAATGCTCAAGAAACATTACGTTCCTTCCTCTTCCTTTTCTTCCTCACTTGGCTTTGTGTTTTCAGGTTCAGGCTACTTATTCCCATTTTTACCTAATATAAAGAGCAAATCAACATTTTGTACTGTAAAAAAAGTATATCCTTTTTCATGTACATTATGCAAAAGGAATCCCTTATAACCAAATCACCCAATCTTGATGGGAGACCTGTAGGGCCACGAGTGGAACTCTGGAATCAGTCTGTCTGGGTTCCCCTTTTGCTGCACCATTTATAAGGTGTGAACCTTGAACAAATTGCTTAAACTGTCAATGCTTCTTATTCCTCTTGTCTAAAACTTAAATAATATCTCATAGATTTGTTGATGGGATTGAGTGAAAACATGTATATTAACCCTTACAATCTTGGCTAGTATGTAGGGAGCACTCTTATTATTAGGTGGTATTATTATTAGTGTTAACGATGTTCAAGCTCTCAGCATGTCCAGAGGGACCCTCCGATGACGAGCCTCCACTTATCTGCTCTACTTTCTGCACATGTTTCATCACACTGCCCATCTCTTTGCTCCACTACAGCCAGATTACTTTTTAGACCCAAGCTATTTTATCTCTGTTCTCCTTATCTTTGCTCATAGTGCACTGCCTAGTTGTCATTCAACATTCTCTTTATACAACCTATTTTCTATTAAGCTTTAGCTACATAAAATTGAATACTCCAGCCAGACATTTTGTACAAATTTCTTCATTTCTCTTTCTTCTATTCCTCCCTTGGACTATGGACTCTTAAAGGGCAGGAGAGTGTTTTAGTCATCCTTTCAGCCACAGCACCTAGCGGCTGTTATATAGAACGCATTTAGAAAAATGTATGTTAAATTAAAGAAGGCTTAAGGACCCAGTCCAGTAATTCTGAAGTCATAAAATTCTGTTTAAAGTACAGCCATAGGAATTGGCCCCATGACCTTTTCTGGAAGTAAATCTCATTTATTACTATAAACTGCATAAGGTAATTGTCTCTATTGGTTCAAAATCCAATGTCTTCAAATCACATCTGGTGAATTAAATTAAGGAATTTACTCTTATTAGTGGAACTCAATTTTTAATATATTTGAGATGTTTCTAACATCATTCAGAGTCCTGTAAAGTTTTCTTCTTTGTAAGTAATGCTCCATTTGTCTATTTCCTTATTTTTTATTTATAAATATCATATAGTGTTTTTTTCTTAATCACATACTATAATCAATTGGTTCAACAATAATTAAAAACAATTATAAAAAATAAGTATGTCTCCAGATTTTCCCTTTTGTGAATTTTACCCAAACCAGCTGAAGTATTCTACATAAATATCTATGCAATTTTTATTGTTCAATTGACCCTTTACTAAAGAAAAAAATAACCTCCCCTATAATGATGGCTCGAAAGTGCATGTTTGTGAAATAGTGAAATTAATTAATAAGATTTTATACTTTATGCAAATATATCACAAATCCAAACATTTCTTTTTGTTGTCACCACCACCAAACTTACACCCACCATCATCTCTGATCTCAACTACTCCAGTAACTCTTCGATTGGCTGCTTCCTCCAGGCTTGTCTACTATGCACAGAATATTCGAAGTGATCCTTTAACTCTCTTACCTCCATTGTATCATGAATAAAGTCTGAAATCCTTACAATGGCCTATGAAGCCCAATGTGACCTGGCCAATGCCTGCCTGTCTACCTCACTCCCCACCCCACCAGCATACTGTGCCCTGAGTCACTATACAATCTGGTTGTTTCCTCTTGAATATGCCATGCTTGTTTCTGTCCAAGGCTTTTGCACTAGTGCCCTCTCTTCTTACAATGTTCGGCCTTTATCTTCAGCTCAGACAAAACCTCCTTCACAAAGCCTACCTTCCCTTACTGCTTCCACTCAGGGAGACTGCCCAGTCCTGTGGTCATGGGCCACTCTGCTACTGACGTATCTCACAGTTGGTTCTTTCTTCAGCTGTGTCTCTGTCTAATGGCCCTACTAATTCAGACTGCTCTAGATCTTGGCATTCAGGCCCTTCAAGTTCTCTGCTCTTATATACCTTGCTACTTCCCTCTTCTAACACCTGATTAAAGCTAAAAACCTCACAAACGTCTGTAGTTGATCCATTTTGCTTCTAGGAGGCTCAGTTTTTCTCAACCCATTATCTGTGCCACACATACCCAGGAGAGACTTGAGATTGCAGACTGGGTTTATTTGTATGAGGGGACCCTTGTGACCCGACTAGGTCACCATGTGTGGCATGGTATGACTCAGCACAGTCATCTCTTCCAAAAATCATAGGCAAAACCTTGAGAATTCCTTCAACTTAACTAATAATTCCTAAAGCTACACCAGAGGTTTGGCCTCCAGAAGCAGAGAGGAGAAAACTAAAGCTGTGGCAGTCAATTCTACTGTGGTCTTCTTTCTCTCTACTTCTTCTGATATTTCTCATGAGATTAGACATATGGCTTTCTTCCTATTGCTTTCTACAAGATTCAAAACTCCGTTATATAAAATTTCATGAATATCTATAGCCATTTATGCTTTCTGATAAACCTCAAGATGAAAAATAAAAAACACTTAATGACTCATCTTAATTTTTTATGTTGAAGTTACTAATCTTCAGGATCTTGGCAAAACATCTAAATTATATGTAAGAGGGAACGAAATGTATTTAGAAATCCTTTTTTCTCAACATTGACTGACTTTAAATCATCCATCAAAATGAATGATAAAAACCGACTGTCTTATGCTCATCTACCCCATGTCAGGTGGATGCCTTGACTGCTCTAAGAGGAAAGACAAATGTATAGGAAATCAAAAGAGAAAAATGTGTTATCATCATTTGACTGGGTTAGACACAAATGGAGACAATGGAAGAGAGTGATTGTCTCTCTACATATAATGCAAAAAAGAAATATAGACATAATAATTATATACAGATAAAACTTTATCAACAAAAATAATAACAATATAAGTAATTTCATAACTTGAGTGTTACTCTGCATGCTGAGCCATTAAATCATAACTATGATTTAGGAAACACACACACATGCATGTGCGCACACACACACACACACACATACACACAAATCTGAGTTCCCAAATAGATAACGGAACTCAGACCACTTGCTGACCCTCGTTATTTGTCCTCATTCTAGATAGGATTCTAAATGTTTGATTTTCTGACTTTCCAGGAAAGAATATTTCAAAAGCATCAAATCAGATGTTGTATGGTAAAAACAGAGCAAGAATGGTGTTTGAAACTGAGACAATACTATTTTTAAAAATTAACAGATGCTCAAATATCATAATAGTCTAGAACCAGTTAAGATAGGTGTAAATGCCCTTTTCTATTTTTAATAACATTAAATATATTAATCTTTTATGTTGATTTCTAACCAACACAATACATATGTTATGTGCAAGAATCATGTTTGTAGTTTTATTCATTTAACAACTCTAAGCACAAGATATATCATATCCAGTTTCAACAGAGAAACTTAATCTACCTTATAAAATATTGATTATTTTTTTTTTCAAATTGGGGACTCAAATAGTATTGAAAGTAGATATCTGGGCAGAATAATAAACAGTGTCCAATGAGGTATGTCCAATTGAAGACTTTTCTGAATATACACTTTGAAATTAGGGCTAGATTCACCCAGCTACAATACCTTCCAACTTCTTATGTGGACTAGTTATCTGAATAATAAGAACCCTATAAACACCTTACAATATTGCTGTGACAATTAAATGACAATCACATATACCATTCAACAGCTCATATAAAATATAGACATGTTATTCATCTATTATGTTTTAAACCTTTGAGAAAAGATTAAGTAAAATTTTATGTTAAAGACGAGACAGAAATGCCACATCTATTCTCCATGTTTTGATTATCTTTAAATGTATATAAATACAATATTGAAGTTTAAGTAAAGGGGAAAAGTACTAAATTAAGGGGAAAATTAAATTATTTTCCTATTAAGCATAAGCCGAGGTTATATGTAAATACAGAAAGAAATCAAACAGAACTCTGCTTTAAAATCAAATTTCAAGAAGAAAAAATAAGTTAGGTGTTTGGGGGACACAAAATGGGAATAAGAGATACGGAGTGTGTGTGTTTGTGTGTTTGTGTATTGAGTACAGGATACCCAACCAACACTTTCAGTAAACTCTAAGTATGAGAAGCTTTTGGGGTATGTTCTACAGCAAAAAAAGACACTTTGTTTCGATAGGAAATATATCCATATGACACAATTTTGGGAGGCACTATCTTAAAGGGAAAACTAAATCTACCCATTAATTTTACTCTAAATTATTCCATAATTTGAAGATATTTGCCCTTGATCATGGTAATGAATGTCAGTGGGTCAGTTTCCTACTCTGTATTAAATCTAATTTTAATTCAATATAGAATAAATGATTCATTAGAGTTTGAAAGCATTTCTGTCATTTATACCCAGCCATGTATGTGGGAAACTGTCTTATTCCGTTTGGGCTGTTAAAACAAATTACCACAGACTGGGCGGCTTATAAACAACAGAAATTTATTTCTCACAGTTCTGGAGGCTAGGAAGTCCAAGATCATGGTGTCAATAGATTAAGTGTTTGATTAGGGCTTCCTGGTTCATAGAAATTCTTTTTACTGTATCCTCACATGGTGGAATGTTCAAGGGAACTCTCTGGATCCTCCTTTTCAAAGGCACTAATCCCATTAATGAGAGCTCCGCCTTCCTGTCCTAATTACTCTCAAAGGTCCCCCCTCCCAATATCAGCATCTTGAGCATTATGTTGCAGTACATGAATTAGCAGTGGGGGCTTGGAGAGTGCAAACATTCAAGCCACGGCAGGTGACATACATCAACATGAAAACTAAAGATGTTTAGACAAATCATCTAATTATTTGGTCTTTATTTTGTTAAACATTCAGAAAATTATAAACATCCAGATGATTTAGTAATTTTTTATTTTATATTTTCTTTTTGTTTTTCTTTTTTTGTGCTATGGACTCAATTTATTCTGTAAGTGGAAAACAGAAAAGAGAGACTGTGAAATATATTTAGTTAGCAAGATATTTATACTCATTTCTTTAGATTTCAATTACAACATTCATTCTTTTAAATATTTATTTTATTGAATACTCAAATGACAAGTGATTCAATAGCGTTTTCTTAAAAATTCAAAGAAATCATAAATTAATGTAAATAAAGGACACAATAATACATATAGAAAAAAATGTTTGTAAGATGTGTGATTTCTTTTAGCTTTCTCTTGATTATTTAGCTACCTATATAGTACACCCAGCACATTTAACTAACATAATTTTTTTCTCTCCTTCCCAACAGGTTTAGAATGTAATAATTCAAGAATTTTATAATACAGTGGAATAGCTTAACAACTGTCTATGTGCTTCCCATGATATGTTCTCTATATCGTAAGTACATATTTATTTTCCCAAGCTAGCTCTATCGTGAGAGGAATGTGTTCAATTAGAATTTATAGATAACTTAGATTGTTTCAGAAAATTATAAGCTAAAACTCATCTAAATATAGAATGGCTTTAGAAGATTATCTTATATGAAGAGATGTTCTACAAATTTAGATTTAACATTATATCAAAGTTAAGGCTTAAAATAATTGTCTATCATGGTAGAATAATATACTCATGATGTTTAGTTATATTTATAAATATTAGACTGAATAATCTTAAGATTTTTATACTACTCTTTAGTTTTTTCAGTAAATTTAAATATTGTACATACAAAATTTTATGATAAAGTATGAAAACTTCTTAAAATGTCTTTAAAAAATATAAATGTATAATATAATTCTAAGGTCATTAATTTTTTCTATATTATCTTTTCAAAAAATAGTTTTGGTTTTGGCAAGATAATGCCTATAGCACTAAATTATTAAATCACATAATTTACTTAATAAGCTAAATCAAAAGAAGAAGAAAAGTGTTCTTTGCTCAGTAATGAAATCTTTTACTATCAGTTTCACATCGCTTAAAAGTAAGGAGAGAGTGAAAGGCTGGGATACTATGCTTGTTTTTAAATTTTATTTTATTATTAGTTTCAAGTATACAGTAATTGGTTAGACATTTATATAGTTTATAAAACAATCCTCCTAATTGCTCTTTCTCTTCTCTGGCTCTCCACCTAGCCATTACTTTAATGCTAACTGCATTCCATACGCCGAGCTCCCCATTCCTGTAACCACCTATCAACTACTAATTTGTACTTCTTTAACCCTTCACCCCATTCTTCCTTGAGTTAAGTACTAAACACTAAGTACTAACTCATAGCAGTTGAGAGGAAAGCAGGCAGCCCAATCCCTTTTTCCTCAGAAGTAAGCCATAACTGGAGCCCTTAAGTAGTCAGCAGTGATCCCAAAATTTATGGCCATTTACGGCATCAGAAGACACTGTTCTTTAACAACAACTGATCCTGCCAGACAATACCCATCTCAGGCCTTATTCTCCATTCTCTCAGCTCTTTTTTTTTTTAGTGGAAACTTCATCTGAGGTATAAAATCTATCACAAGAGATTCGAAACTTAGTGAGACTTGATCCTTCTCTACAAAGGCAGGAGAATGAAGTATGCCTGATTATGCTGCGGAGGTTGCAAGTGGCAGTGGATAGGTCATGAGCATGCTACTTTAGAACACTACCTTTTGACACAAAATATAATTTCATACACAACGTATTGTTATAAAGCAGTGTTATCTAATAAAAATATTATGTGAGCCACATATGTAATTTAAATTTTGCTTTTGGCCACAGTTAAAAAAGTAAAAGCAAAAAAGAAGGAAAGAAAGAAAGAAAGAAAATAGATAAAATGAGTTTTAACAACAAATTTTATTTAAATTTATATAGTCAAAATATAGTCTTTTTAACATGTGATCAGTGTAAAACATTGAGACATTTTACATTCTTTTTTTTTTTTCATACTAAGTCATTGAAATCCAGTGTGTACTGATAGCACAGCTTAATGTGGATACTAAATTTCTGTTGGATATGCTTGATCTGTATTTAGATTTCACAAAATTTGTAGTTGAAAAGAGTAGATTCACAAAGTCAAGATGTTCCGCACATACTTAAAAGTTTTCCAATAACTAAATAGAGTATCAGTTTTTAAATTTAAATTAATTAAAATTAAAAGTCTCTTAATTTACACTAGCCACATTTCAAGTGGTCCCATGTGGCTAGTAGCTTCTGTATTGGACAACATTTTTTCAGAGGACTGTTGATCTAATGCTATAATTCTGCTACCTAAAGACTTTTGTAGGTTGATATCAGAGCACACTAACTGAGCATATAACTTTAAAATTTCAATGAGAAAATGAGAAAAAAATGTCAAATCTTATATCTCTAGCTAGATAAAAATTTTATAGCACTGTACATTTATGAGAAATTATGGATAAAATATACAAGGTCTAAATCACCAAGCTGTGAGACATATTGAAATTTGGTTTGTTTTGTTTTCATTTTTCTTTTTTTCAATTTGCTTTAGTGTACGTGTTGCTGAACATTAAAGGAATTAACAAATCACAACCCTTCCTGTTATAATGCGGAAATCAAAAGCAAAAAATAAATAAATAAATAAAAATTTTTTAAATGGCTTTGTGAAAGATATTGTTAAAAGAATGAAAGTATAAGCTTCAGACTTGTAGGTCACATATCTGATAAAGGATTATATCCAAAATATATAAATTACTGTTAGTGCTTAATAATAAGAAGATAAACAACCCAGTTTAAAAATGGATAAGAGATCTGAACTTCACCAAAAAAAAAAATATACATATATATATATATGGATGGCCAATAAGTATATGGGAGGATTTTTAACAGCATTGGTTATTAAGAGAGATGCAAAGTTAAAACCGCAATGAGATACAATTAGGTACCTATTAAAATGGATAAATTTTTTTTTAAATCTGATAATACCAAAAGCTGGTGAGCATGCCAAATGACAAGGATTCTCATTCATTGCTAATAAAAATTTAAAATGATAATGCCATTTTAGAAAATTGTGTGCCAATTTCCTATAAAATTAAACATACACTTATGATCCAGCAATCCCACTCTTAGGTATTAATTCAAGTAAATCTAAAACTTATTTCACACAAAAACATATATGTGAATAGTTATAGCAATTTAACCTATAACTGCCAAAATGTTAAAGGAACCAAAATGTACTTCAGTTGGTGAATGGATGACCAAATTGTAGCATCTCTATACAATGGAATGCTACTCAACTATCAAAAGGAAACAATTATCAATTCATGCAATATCATGAATGAATCTTAAATGCATTTTGTTAAGTGAAAGTAGACCCAAATGACAAAATATTGTATGATTTCATATGTATGAAATTTTAGAAAAAGAAAAACAGAGATAGGGAACAGATCAATGGTTGCCTGGGTTTAGAGATACAGGAGAATTGACAAAGTGAGAGCATGAGGAATTTTAGGGGTAATGAAACTACTATATATGGTACTGTGGTGCTGAACAAATGACTGTGCACTCATCAAAACACATAGAACTGTAAAGAATAAAGCTAAAGGGAAAAACAACTATACACGAACGTTGTACTCTGATAATTTTTCTCACAGGCTTACACTTTAACAATTATAAAATGATTTTGAATTTATACTAGAGCAAAACATATAAGTAAATAAATTGTTGATAATGGAAGTTAGGTTTTCCATTGTTAGAAAAAGAAATTACAAATAAGCAAAAGAAAATAGCTAAAATTAACTTTGTAGTGATCTATTAAAGGTGAAGACATCAATATGAACTCATTTTTATTTTAGTATACATACAGATACAAAAATAAAGATGGATATGTATGCATACATGTGTATACATACATAACTTCTATTAGCTCTACCTCCTGAAAGTTCCTAGAAATTGTAATACTACAGTAGCAATGAGCATACCTCATGCCCAGATTTATTTTCTAAATATTCTTCAATTTAAAAGGAACTAGGGCCCTCCCTCAAGAAAAATAGCTAATTCTAGATCTAGGGCAGGAAAAACACAAAACATGAGCCTGAAGCATCTTGTAGTGCCAGAAAATGAAATAGTGGCCAAAAAAAACAAAAAAGAAAAAATTTATTAGGGCATGTGAAAAGGACACAGGATCCAACCAGGAGTTCCAAGTGACAAAGGCTGAAATGCTTTGAGCAACAAAATACTGATCTTATTAGATTACAATCTAATAAATTAATATCAATGAATCCACACTGATACAAATAAATGATTGAATAGATAGATAAAGGACAGATAAGGAAGGAGAAAATCTTCCTTACAAAAAATTTCCAAATAATATATTTCCTTAATTTAAATGAAATTGTAAAGTGTGGTTCACATTTAAAACTCAAAATCTTCAATTTTCTAAAATTTCTAAAATATTTGTTTTCTGTTGAACTTCAAAATCCAACTAAGGCTACTAGATTAGAAATCACTGTTGCTAATTTATTTATGTTATAGTAGATACAAATATGCTTTCACTTTAAGGAAACTTAATGTATGAGAACCCCCCAAAAATCACAAAATCTATAAACTGTAAAGTGATTTTTCTTTAAAAATTATAGAATGATTATTTGTCTCACAAAAGTATTTATCATGTATTTTCTAAACAACCTTCCCTGGTGCCATTTCATTATATTTATGCATAGTATTTCAGGAGAAATAAATTCCTTTTATAAAGTAAAGCATACCTATCCTTGGACATTGTGATCCTTTCCTTCAGTACTTGCATCACTATGCCTATCTGCTGCAATTTCTCTAAAAGTGATTTTATAATCCATAGGCAGTTTTACTATGGAGAAAATTTGTAGCATGTTTTCACTTATCAATAAATCAATCTTTCTGTCTATTGCTTTCCAATCACAATGCCAACTTCTAGGGAACTTATTTTCTTAGGTAATTTGAAAATACTTTAATAGGCTATTTGAAAAGCTTCTTGAATATGAGAGGGTGATAAACAATAAAAGAAGATATGCCAATAGAAAAACATGCTCTATAACTTCAAATAATACTATAGTAGGAGACAAATGAAAAATCAATGTGGCCCATCTCATGTTTAAATCTTATTTTATATCTGTTGTAATGAATAAATATGCATTGAAAAGAGAAACCCAAAATCTACCTCTCTACTGTATTTGATGTTTAGAGGTCTCCTTATTTTCTTATTTCTAATCAAAACCCTTTCTACCATAGTTAAAGCCCATTTCATTTTTCTTTATTGTTTTTTGCTGTTGTTCAAGAGGTTCCTTTTTATAAGGCCTGTCTCTTTTGTAGTATACTTCTTACTGTACTTACTGTACTACCTGATGCATGAACAGTAATTAAAAATATTTGCAGTACTGAATTTCTCAATAAAATACCATTGAGCACATGTTTCAATTGAGGAAAGTGGGCTTAAGAGGATAGGTAATTTCAAGAGTAATTAGAGTAGCATGGGTGGGACTATAAGTATGAGAGGCTCCAGAGTCCTGGTGTTTGTGATGACTATTCTATATGTAGTAGAAAGTGATTCTAAATGTCTCAGATCCTATACTCTCCCCAAGGAGATGTTAGGTGGAATATAGATGGGTAGAGTGGATGGAGAAGGATGCATGGAATAAAAGATAGGTAACATTCTTCTGTTGTAGCTCCCGATATCTTCCATATTATCAATATTTTATTATTATACTAGGTTAAAGGAATTGAGGAACATAGTTAGTGAAAGAGAATTCCATGGAACTTGAATAATTTTGGAGAAAGTTGTGGATACATTTTTACCCTCTGTGCCCAGGAGAACGTACTGCTTTATTTTGATTACCCAATAAATGTCAGTTTACCTTTACCTTGATAGAAGAGTCAAAATCAGTTCCAATGGAAGACTGTACCTATAATAATGGCTACATTATATTCTTTACTTATTTCTTTAAAGATATATCTTTATTTTGAATATGCAGATTAAGCAGCTCTAAGTCTATACTACAAATTATCTGCTCTGGAAAAAGAATTAGTAGACAAAGAAGTCTAGAAAATCTGAATTGATTATGTTCAAGTTGGTCTTAAACTTTTATTTTTAGAAACTATGATCCCTGTAGCTACACTATAAAGAGAAAAGAAAGCACTTCCCAATGAACTAGTTCCTGTAGGAAAAATACTGTGGTGTGAATATTTATGTTAGTAAGTACTTAGAATAAGTAGATAAACATACCCTAAACTTTTATTTAAAACCATGCAAATTGGTCCTGTTGGATTTCTAGCTATTTTTACTTAGTAAATGATCATCTTATAGATTTTTGAAGTTTAATTCTAATATTTTTAACTATCTCTATTTTGTTTTTTTTTTTTACATTTATCTTCCTATTAAATATTAATCTTCCCTTTCATTTTTTTATGTTCCACCACTCCTTTTAAATTTATATTATTTTTGTACTCAAAATACATTAGGATGTTAATTTAAAAATTATGTCACTTAAACCAAAAAAAAAATAAGTATAGCAATTTCTCCATTCTTATGTTTGGAATATCATAATCTATCGCAAAATAAATCTCAGCGTTGCTAAAGGGTGAAATCTAGCATATGCTGCCCCTCCCCTTGGTTTTATAGACATGCAATATCAAATCTTCATTATACTCAGAGCAGAGATTAAAGATGGAGAGCTGCCTTACATGACAAAATGAGGGGAACTTATCAGTAAATCTTCAAGGAGGAAATGTCGTGTGATGTGCAGGATAACAAAGAGCATTTGAGGAAAGTGGTGGTCTGTGTTCAATACTAACTTCTGTACTCTTGTTGTGATACAGCACTACTCCATCTAAAACTTCAGAAATACTTGCCAAGTATGCCTTGTGTGAAAGTTTAAAAGGAAATCAAGAGATCAATTTCCACTTCCAGGTCAACACAAAGAGAGAGAAGGGAAAATTTATGGTATAAGATAGGAATGGAATTTGGAAATCTCCAGGAGGAATTCAGAGCATTAAATAATCAGCAGTTCATAAGACCCTTGGAATTCTCAGGAATCTTCTGGGACATTGGAATTTCCATAGAATGGAGGATGGTTAGCTAGGAATCTCAAACACATAGACCACAATTTATGTCTAGGCTACTTTTGTTATTACACAAATATTGAGGCAATATTTTATAAACAATGAAAACAATAAATTTTCACTTGGAATCTAACCACTCCAGAAATTCATAGTAATTTGTACATTTCCCTTTATTTCAATTTGTATATACACATAATTTTACATGGTATACATATAATTTTGTATTTTTAATTTTGTGCTTAATCCCAAATCATAAACACTTCGACATATTTATTATTTTATAGGTGTCCTTATAATGACTATTTACTTAACTCTTTTCTAATCTTGGATATTTGGGTATTAGTGGGTTTTAACATACATATTAAGAACATTTGAATTTAAACATTTATCAAATGTTTTTGTCCTTATTTTGGATTGTTTTCTCTTGCAGAGGAAGTAGAATTCTGGCTTAAAGATAGTCTCTAGATATTCGGAATATACTAGGTGTGTGGCTATCAAATGGTTTTAAACTTTCTAATTCTGTTTTTATCAAATGAAAAATGGAAGTAAAAATAAGACTCATATTGTAGAATTATTGAAAGAATTAAATGCAAAAATGCATAACAAAGATTTACTAAATATCTATTTGGACAAATTTCTAGAAATGAAAATATCGAGGCAAAGGATATGTTTACATATTTTTTTTTTCAAAACTGCTGCACAAATTGTAAACTTCCAGAGTATTCACTTGCCAAAAAGATGAAAACCAGCCTTTAATATCTTAAACAAAAAACCATAAAGCTGCATTTATTGCTAACTTAAGGAAGGGAGAACTATGCTGGTCAGGCAGAGGCCCCCAGAGCAGAGGATACTGCTAATACTATACAGGGGTTTGGGCAGAATGGAATTCAGTGATTGGCTACTTTCAGAGGAATTAATGTATTGATGTCATTTGTAGAAAATGGTTTCTCAGGTAAGAATGTCATTGATTAAATGACTTTGAGAGTGTGTTCTTTGGAGCGAGTCCTTTTCTGATCAACTGACTTCCCAAAGTTAGGATTGTGACTAGTTGGTTAATTTGCAAATGCATATTCACTGTGGTGCATTGATCAAATTTGAGTAAGATCACTTCTGTTATTGATTAAGTAAGCAGGTTTAAAATCAGTTCTGGTGACAACTTGCTACCACAGTTACAGAAAAACAAAAATCAGTTATTTCCTACAAGTGTAGGAACATGTTATTCTCAAGCTATATTTGAAATTAACCACATGAAAAAAATACATTTTTTTGGTGGAGAAAATGATGGAGGATGCCAAGAAGAGCTCTGTAAGAAAGACTAAGAAATAACTAGAAGTTTGCTTTTAATACAATCTTCTGACTGACAAATAACTATATCAGAATCAAACAGTGAAACAAAGGTGGAAAGTTAGCACCCACTGAAAAGAGGAGTGACGCCAGATGGAAAGGTAAGTATATGTTATGTAAGTTAATAAAGTTGTCAAAAAAAACCTTCCTGCTTCACTATCAAAAAGTCATAGAATTTTATATTTTGGCATGATCATAAATGTTATCTTTTTATTAAACTTTTTAGTTCAGAGACCTGCTCTTCTCAGAATTTATACTTATGTAGAGTAGCTTATTTTTCATTTTTGGATCATTTCTAGTTTCCTCTCTTTAATATAAAACTTGCTTTTACTAGCTTTTATTTCGTTCTAGAATGCTTACAATCTCCTCCTGGTGAGTTGTCCCTGCTAGTTCCAAAATCCTTTTTTGGCTCTCCTCCCCCTGAATTTTGTTTTCCTCCATGGTCAATAATAGTGAACACGTTCTCTTTTTTTAATGACATTTAATTTCTAAAATACTGGCTTCTCTTGTTTTTACTTTCACCCCTTATGTTATTCTGTCATGCAAAACTAACTCTCTTCCTCTCTTCTTTTGGCTAACACTTTCAAAATGATCTATTATTTTTCTTTTTTTTTTTTTTTTTTTTTTTTTTTCTGAGCACTATGTCAGTAAGTCCAAGTTAACTTGTATGGATGATGTGTATGTCTTCCATTCTGTCATTCTTCTACAATCCATTCCTGCACCATCAATAGATGACTCATTCCAACCTGACCTCAGAAGAAGAGCTTGTATTGTAGGATAAACAGAATAGCAAGCGAATCCTATTTCTTTTATTTATTAGCTAATATAACCTTATGTAAGTAATTTAAGCTCTGATTCATCTCATTTTTTTACCAGTAAAATGTGAATTGTAGTACACTAAATTGTTAGGATGATGTAATGAAATTATGTATAGGAAACATAGTACACTGTCTCTATACAGAAGGAACTACGTAAATAATATATCTTCTTATTTATGTTTATTCTTTATAATCACTTGCTACATTGATGTTTCCTCAGAACTGAGTAACTGAATGACCCATGAGACCTAATGTCAAAAGGCCAGCGTCTTTGTCTGTTAGGGTGTTAGGGCAAGTCAAATGATCTAATTTTACTTATTTAGTGATACTAATAATTCCTTCTCTAAATCTCATTGTGATGATGACAAAGTGAAATGTAATAATGATTATAAAAGTATTTATAATTATTATAACTACTGTTAGCATTTTTTTGGCATTATCTATGTGCAAGACACTGTGTTGGCACTTAATATACATAAGCTCAGTATTTACAATTACCAATCAGAGAATTAATATTGTTCTCAATATTTATGTGAGAGAACTGCAGCTCAGAAAGATGAAGTAGTTGGGCCAAAGGTACATAGCTAAGATGGCTCAGAGCTAGAATTGAAGCCCTCTGAATGTTCACTCCTATCTTCAGAGCTATACATAAGTGCAAATGATCACAGTTGCATTCAGTCAGTTTCATTTCACTAAACATGATCCTTCGCTATTATTTGAACCATGTTCTATCACTATCCAGCGCCTTTTAAAGATTGCTATTAACTCACCAGAAGGCATTTTAGAGCTAGATTTTGCTTTCATTTACTTGAGTTTCAGCTGCTTTTATGGCTGCTAGCACTAACCAGTAAAATTATACACACTACAAGTATAATGATGTCATATCCCGACACACACACCTTTGTTCCACATCATTGTCGAGCTTAATCATAATTTTTTAATTAAAAGAAGGAATCAGGCTTTTACTTTAAATTTACTTTAATTTCCATCTCTGAGGAGAATGCTCTATCAAAACAACTTATTTCCCATTCTACTACTTCTCAACCTTCAGAGGCATATGGTTGTTTAATAACCTCAGGATGTCTTAGGGGGAAACCCAGCTTCCATACTTTAATTCCCTGAGGCCTCTGGGAGTCACTCCCACAAATTCCCAAAAAGAAATGAAGATTGAAAAGTGGTTTCCTATCACTTTGCAGATATTACAAAAACCAAAGAGGTCTTCTTTCTCCTGCACCCTATCACACTGAAAATTTCTCTCCTCTTCCCAAACAGGTAAACCATTTCTCTAATATTATGGATAGGAATTAGGGAAAGAAATATGACTTAAAATTTACTAATTGCCTAAAACATGTCAGTAAATTACAAGAATTATTTTTTACTATCATCACAGTCCTACGAAGATTTCTTAGTCTCCATTTCTCATCTGAACAAGCCTTGAGAAGTTAGAGATTTGCCTAAGTCTCAACATGAAATGGAGCAGAGGCGAAGGGTGCTTCTTGAGAGACTACTAATTTTCCAAATTATTAATTTTGCAAATATAATTAATTTATCAACTAATTATATTGCCATCCTGCCTCCCTACAAAATCCTTAAATTCCCTCTGATATATTGTGGTATTCCACCCTAACATTTGTATCACTTGACATGGGAACTAATATTTGTCCTTTTTTTAATGTAATCATATTTTTCCTACATGGATAAGTCATAACGTATTTGGAATGAGAATTTGGTCCATCTTCATTAAACTTTTTTGTCTTAATATTAAAAATCATTCAGAGAAACTAAGCACAAAACAAAGATTGCAAGAATTTACATATCTGCTGTTCTTTTCCTAACAAGCATTTGTAAGTTGCTTCTGAAAATGAGCAAAATGTTAGTTTTGCCCCAAATAGAATGTGTCCCTCTCTGGCTTGTGTAGGTGCACAATCCTCAGCAGAACCATGGTTCAGATAATAGAGGAGGATGAATTAGACTATAGAAAATATATTATATAGGAGTATATTTTAATATCTTCACAAAAATACTGACAATTGTCCCTGGACTAGTAGTGAAAGGGGAGGGATAACAGTTTGGGAGCTTGTCAGCATTCTGCTAGACACATTTTGTTAGCCATTTACACTTACTCAACTATTTTGTTATGTTCTGCTTTTGGTGATTTAGACACATTCACTTTTATTTGAGGAATACTTTATAATATGTTCTGAGATACTTTAATAGAGTCTCCTAAGCTGTAAGAAGCATGTATCAGATCTTATAAGCTCTCTTAAAAAACTTTATGAAGCATAAACACCATGAATAATGATCTATTTGCAGACTCTTAATCTAAAAATGCTAGGCAAAAATGCAAAAAAGCATATCATTCTGTTTGGTTCAGAGTATTTTTTATTAATATTCCTACATATTTATAGATCATCTGTGTATGTTACGTGTGTGTCTGTGTGTATATATATTTGCTGAGTAACGATATAAAATGTATTTCTTACTATAGATCATAGTTAAAAACTTTAAATGCCATTATCCAAAAAAATCTAATAGAGAGCTAGAACTCTTAAGAAACTTTCTCGTATCCAGAAATCAAACTTTTACTTTAAATACTTGCTTCAATTCTGTAGAGCTTTGTTTAAATAAATGTAAAAGCCACTAGAAAGATGTACAGAATGAACTAAAACTCAAAAAACAGAAAACAGTAATGGAATCATTGCAAATACTTGAGTGAATAGTCAATTTTTAAAATATATAAATATCCCTTAAAATTCAGTTAATAAATGGTGAAAGCAGACTAGTGGGATTCAGACATCAGCTGTACCACTTGCTGGTTGAGGAACCCTGGACGAAGTTATTTAACCACTCTAGGCTATACATCTTCCCCTATGAAATGAAGATAAAACTACCCTTTGTCTCCTCAGGTAGTTAATAGAATTAAGTTATGGAGTCCATATATTGGATTCAGTACCTCATGGTAACGCATTTTGAACAACTGTTAACTATTAGCCTATTAGTTTTACAGCTTTACAGGGAGGATTACAAAGTACTAATTTAGAGACTGACCTAAAATTGTTTTGTTTTGTTTTACTTGGTTTTATATGTTTGCATAGTTTATAACCTGTTAAAAATATCTGCAAAATTAGTAGTCTCTCAAGTAAAAAATAAATCTTGCTTTTTGATCTCCTAAGAGATATTATTTATTTGTGAGTTTCTGTGGTCCAATGTTAGATAGCGATAGTTTTACTTTGCTTAATTTTTACTCTAGAATCTTCATAGTTTGACTAAACAGGAGTGATTTTTTTTTTTTTAAGCTTACAGCAACTGGTATTCCTAGGTGGTCTCCCATCCAAGTACTAACCAGGCCGACCCTGCTTAGTTTCTGAAATCAGACAGGATCGGGCACATTCAGAGTGGTATGGCCATAGACTAAACAGGAGTGATTTTAAAAATGATTTCAGACAGGTATGTTTAAGTACATCCTTTTTCATAGAAGCCCTCAAAATATGAAATTATCTAGGTAAAAAAATTAGACACATGAGTTTTAGAGAGTCAAATGTGAAAAACAAAGTTAAGAACACATAAAATAATGCACTTTTAAAATACAAATTTTTCTGATTATAAAATTAACATATATTCATTATAAAAATGCAATAAATACCAAAATATAAAAAGAACCCTGTTAATATTTTGGTGTACATTTCCTGTGCATATATAATGCTAATAATTTTTTAAGTAGGATCATACCAGAGTTTTATAAATTTATTTTGTCTTCTTATTACATCTTGGATGTTTTCCATATCAACATGTATAAGTCAATAGTGTTGTTTCAAAACTATGTAGTATTCTATTCTTTGTTTGGACCATAATTTTTTGACCAATTACTTATTTAAATTTAAGAACATTTACCTTATATGTAATATTTAAAATTTTCAAACAATGCTTCTATCCTTATACAACACTCTACGTGTCTTTCTCGAAATAGTTTTCCTCCAGTTCCCAAATGTAGCTTTAATTATTGAATTCCAACTATGTGATAATCACAGTGTTAAAAGCATTTTATATATACCGTACAATAAATGTACTATGTTATTTCATATAATTATTATAATTATAATATTGTGATACATGTACCAGCATTAACTCCATTTAAACAAATAGGCAACGGAGAATTAATACAATTGAAAATTTGGCAAAAGTCCACAGAAAGCTAGAATTATAACCAGTACAAATGGGTTCCAAAACCCTTGTATGTAACCATCACACTATACTACCTCTATACCATAGTATGTACATCTTAATTTTTCATTAGTACTTATTGTTTCCAGAAAATTTAAATTAATTTGGTTGAATAATATAAATTCCATTTTATAGAACTGCAGTTCATTTGCGCCTAGCCCTCAGTACATTGTCTTTTATGGAAACTTGTCAATTAGGTGTGTGACACATTCAAATTTCATGGCATTATCAAAAAAAGACAAATTACACAATTGCTGAGGAGTTTATGAAACCAATTACAAGTTAAGAATGAATATATTGTGTGGAAAGAAAACAGAACAAATTATTGGCAAAATTATTTTAGCAAATGACTTTACTAAATGCCACATAACATGAATGGCAGACATTGTCAAAGAGAAACTATTATGGTCTTTGTATTCTGACTGATAGTTTTCTCTACAGTTACATGAAGCTCTGGTGTGTATAGAATAATCAAGTGTTAGCGTATGTATGGTTCATATACATGAGGGACATTTTGTTTACTGAAAATTTATACTAGTAAAGAAGAGATATTTCTTTAGTTACTGCTTATTATTCTTTTGAAAAATATTGCAGCCTTAGACAATATTTTGCTGAGATTAGAAGTGAATAAGCACCAGTTATTGTGCCCCAGGAAAAGTTGTTAATAAGCAAATGTCAGAGGTTGCACCTTAGTGCCAATATTTAAACTAGCTTTAGGCCTGAGGTCAGTTGGCCGCCAGTTTAATTAATCCTGACCATGGTTCAACATCAAGAAAATAATAATGAGCATTGGGAATATAATAAGATTGTGGACATTAAGTATAAATGTAAAACTCTGCTTTTCTATTCTAGAGTATACTGGTTATTGAAAGGAAAGTTACTTTTGAAGTGAAGAGGAGGAAACAAACATTTCTTCCCAAGACCAATACTGCCATGTCTGTGACTTCAAGTCAGTATCTCAAGCAGGATATCTCAATGATATATTCAATATCTAGCACAGCCAGAAACAATTACATATTGCCAGAAAAATGACTTTTCTGAAATAAAGATAATAGGATCCCCTAACAAGACCAAAAGAAAATCATGCAAAAGACTGGATCACTTATAGATCGACTTTTTATAATATTTGATGATTTTCTATATCTCCCAGTTGCCTTAGAAATATATTGATGGGATATCATCAGGCATACTTAAAAATCACATCCATGTGATTCATGAGATCATGAAGAAATCATTTTAGACTCAAATGTCACCGAAGAGTAAATTAGACAGTCATTTACCCTTGACTTCCTAATAGTTGAGTGAGTTGAATCCTTTAACCTTTTAGCTTTGATCATGATATATTGACTTAATATCTGATGAAACACTAGAAGTTAGATCTCGGTATTCAAAGCTATGTAACAGAGCCTCAGTATGCTTGCTATAAATCTTAATAGACATAATCAAAAGTTTAGATTTAATTTTACTAAGAAACCAAATGCATAAGAACCTATTTATCCTAGAGTCAGATATAAACAGCATCATCCTGCTTATGAAATAATCATATTGTGTTTTATTATATTTTATCTTTATATTCCAATTGTGATAAGCATTTTAGTGTATCTAAAATTGGCAAATCTTTTGCATACTAAGTATTCATTAAGAAGTCTGCAGATGCTGAAAGATTGATGTCATGTTTAGGAATATCTTCTTCATAGCCCTTGTATGTTATCCCAGGGCTTTTTACATTGAGAAGAGAGCAAATTTTATTCCAAAAAAATAATAATAATAAAGAATCAAGTGTAGCAAATCATGTGTGTAGAAGCTTGAGGATATTTTGGGGTTTTAAAGCAATAAGAGAAGAGAAATAATTTTAATGGTACTCAAATGAAATGCTATTCCCACATTTTACAAATTATCAACTTAATATGATTTTTAATGTGACTTATGAATATAAACTTTTAATATGACATAAATAAGACTTGATTTTTGCAGCATATAGACTATGTACTGAAAAAATAGAATGGGGTATGGGCACATGGAAACTTAAGACACAGTTTATAAATTTTTGACTTTTACCTTTACTTGTTTTCCATATGTATCAAGCCAAAATTTAGATTCATAATACTGCTAGATTGATCAGCAAATATTTATGAAGAATTTATTAATTCAAAGCATACTGTGAGGTACTGTAGGAATGGAAACCAATGAGACATGACTCCTTTCCTCAAAGACTTAGTAGTTATATTTTCCTCTTTCTCGTATCCTAAATTTTTCCTTTCACATATGTTTTCACTTGAGAGAGTATAGCAATCTTACAGTATTCCAAGGTAGTTGTCAAACAGATAATTTGTTAGGGGACATGCTTTTTGGCAATTATATTCCTTAACAAAAATTAATCCTAGATTCCTTTTAATTCTCCAGCATCCAATCAATACCAGTTCTATTCAAAATGTAAAGAGATTCTAATTCCATTCTCCAATATAAGGAGATACATGAAGCTATAATCGAAGGAGACCTATAGAGCATCTGGGGAAAGATAAAAGAAGGAAAATGTGTCCATGTGTACTCAAAACTGCTCACTCATCTGTTGAACAGCTGGACTGTTCTCTCAGTTTTTTCTTCTGCTGAAGAATATTCTACATAGGTCACCATTCTTACTCTCTCTTTCAGTGAGAAGCTACTGACCTTATCAGTTTTGATTAGTCCTACTTTCTCTTGATTAAAAAATAGGGCAGCAATAGTTTTCTAATATATACAGAACCGTGTATTACTATATGTGGGGGGCAGGGGATGACTTTGTAGAGAAGGGAAGACTTACTTAAGGTCCTTAGATTAAAGAGGCAGAATAATCTTAGCAAAGGTGGAGTCTCACTTAATTTTTTTTTCTTTACTCTTTTACGTACTTATATATTTTTTCCTTTATGGGCTATAAAAATAGACCTGAATGCTGACATTAAAAAGATAATAGCTTCCAAAGAAAGATATATGGAGAAATATTCCTGGGTAGCAGAACCCAAACACCTATATGTCTTTTTTTTTAATACTTTAATTTTACAAGGAAAGTGAAATTTGAAATGGCACTTCCTAATGGGAAAAAAAAAGAGTAAAACTATATAGCTGTCTAACCAATGTACTGTACACTTAAACTAATTTAAATAAATAATTATGCTTTTAAAAGAACAGAACTATTAGCACAGATAGTTAGCAGCAAGGTTGAGGACACAATTAACAGACTAAAATATTGGTATAAAGTCTATGAGCACTAGAGAAGTTGTGGCAACAGGAGTCAGGACTGAGTTGGCTTCATTAATAAGGCATCCTTTCACTTCCTATCTGCTTCGTATCATTTGTCACTGTAGCATACGGACATTCTTAAGAGTCTACAAGTGAATTCTAATCGAGAAAGTCTATTCATTGTGTAATGTGTGTTGTCTTTTAAAGTAGAAATTTCTCTTTCAGGAATATTAGAGTTAGTTTGAAGTGTTCCGGTAAAATTTCAGAGAAAAAGTGTCGCAATAATAAATAGACACTATTAAAGCAGAGGTCAGCCTTTCAGAAAAATTCATCAACCAGTTATTGATTGCATTCAGTGGCACTATTGGGGGTAAAGCCAACCACATGTACACATGGGTAATCTGTTCATAAACTTGTCTACGCTGTAAAATCCTTTTAAAAAGTAGTAATTTCAGAGATGAAACAGGTTGTAGGAAGATGGCAAAGAAAATCAATCCCATTAAAATTTTCTAGTTTTAAGGCAAGTTTCTAGTTCCCAAATTCATCTGCAAAACTGCTTCTTTTAACAAGTGATACTAAAGGCAAGATTTATCTGTGCTTATAGTGGTATTCAAATTATCTTGGGGAAAAAAATGAGACACGATCAAGTTATCAGTAAGGGCAATCACCAGAAAAGGATTGGGCTATATCCGTGTCTGATTTAAAGCCTTACTTTGAGAGAAAAAGCATTTTGCCAAAAGTGGACAAAAGACCAACCCAGAAAAGCTACAAGGAGGAAAATGATCAGAATCAAGACAGACTTGGATTAGCAGCTACTTAAAGATTCATCATTAATGAACATAGCATAACTACATAAATCTGATCCTAGACCAAGGCTGTTTTTTTTCTTACTCTTTATATTTTATGTGCCCACTCTATCCTTAAGTAGTTCATTTTCTCTGTATCTGGGTCTACTATGGGATAAATATTGCAGGTAATTCAGAAAATTTTACTGAAAGGAATAGCGACCAGAAGGGCTATGATACATTATTTTGTTTATGCATCCTCAAAAATCTCATTAAAATATACATACTATGGGCAGGGAGTGGTATTTACATATAAGTATTCTCTATCACCGTATATTTTGCTAACATGGGTTTCTCATTATTATTATTTTCTTTCTAATTTTATTTTTGCCCAAGAAAGAGCATAACTATAAGGGAGAATATATAGGATTATCAAGTTTTTATGATAATAAACCTAAAATCATAGCAATGTATGATATAAAAATGTTCCACTAGATTAGATTATATGGCATTCATAAAAGCCCTGTGATATTGACAAAGCAGATATTTTGCCTACTTTTCAGAGAGAGAGAGAAATTGAATCTTAATAAAATTTAGGGTCTTTCCATAAATGGCATAACTTGTCAACATCACAGGTAGAAATGATGCCAAGACCATTTAACTCTAAAGAAGGTGTTCTTACCTACTATATTGCCTCCGATCTAATTTTCTGCCTTTTTTGTAGTTGCATAACCTTGGACAAATTACTTAATTTCCCTAAACCTGAGTTCCATACCTGGAAAATGCAGGTGCTCAATGCCATTTATCTGGTAAGTTTGTTACGAGAAAGAAATGACACACTGAGTATAATTGCTCAACTCAGTGCCAGGGAGCACAGAAACCCTTACAAATGCTACCTATGCTATTATTTCACTGATAAGATAGGAGAAAAATTTAGAGAAGTTGAGGATTTCTTCACAGACATTAATTCAATAAGCATTCATTGCGTGTATATTACATGCCAGGCACTGTACTAGGTACTGGAAAAACAAGAACTTAAAGATACAGTTTCTTGCCTGGTGTGCCTTTTTGCCTAAGTAAGGGAAGTAAGCATGCAAACTAATACTTGCCAAAGGTAATAAATGTATTTCAATTATTAAGATAGAGTGGAGAGGGGGTGTTGTAGGCATCAAGCACAGAATGGTCAGAAAAAATCTGGAGGTTTAGATGTTTCCTAGAATGTGGCATTCCAGACAGAGGAAAACAAGCAGAGGCAACGAAACAGGAACTGTTTCAGTGTGTTTGGAAAAGTAAACATTTTAGTATGACTAGAGTTTGAGGATGATAAGGGTCCTAATATGATAGAAACTAATGGTTAGATAAAGTGATAATTTTTCTTAAAAGCAGATAAGTCATTTTCTTCCTTCTTTCTTCCTTTCTTTTCCTTTTCTCTCCCTCTTCACTCTCTCTCTTTCTTATTTTCTTTTTTCTTGCTTTTTAGTATACTCCTTCTCCATGCTTCAATTTCTAACCCTCAGGCATACCATAACCTTAGTATATGTCAGTGCTGAGCGCAGGGCTATTGTACCACCAGTATTTGTTCAGCAAGATTATTTTAAAACTATAGAGATAGAAACCTGGTGGGTGGATTAAAATTTTAGATAGGATGGCTAAGTCTTGTGTCTTTTTAAACAAAGAAGATAACTTTGTTCAAAGAATGGAACCGTAACACTGCCCTGTTAGGGGCTAGGAAGGGTTCATATGACAGAAGATAATGAAAGGACACCATTGAAATAGTTTAAGCAGAGTTCCCTTCCCCACATCACCACATCCCTGTCTGCTTTGCTTTTTGCCACTTAGATAGCTCACTTCGGTTGTGCACCCTACTCCAAAAGCCCTCACTTAGGGAGCGAAGAGGTGAGGCTTTCCAGATAACAATGAACTGTGTGCTCTTCCTTGCCAAATTGAGTCTATCATTTACCTCTCTCTCCTTCAGTACTTTCTCCTGGATATGTTTTCACAGCATGGGGCCTTCAGCTACACAAGTGCATGCGCGCACGAGCACACACACACACACACACACACACACACACACACACACACACACTGAATAATGGGAACCTACTTATTACATCATTCTTTTGTGGAAAGTTAGTTTCTAAACTCTCTTTCTTCCTCAGTGACTTTTTTTTTCAGTGAGTAAAATGAATGACGGTATTTGTTTGCAGCTTCCAGTGTTGCCTGTAAAGAACACCAGTTATTCATTTAGGAAAATTGCTTGATCAATGCTATGCAGGGCTATTATATCTTTTCTGCTGACAGGAGAAAAGAGTAATATCCCCAATTGAAATAACTGGAAAACCAGATTGCTGAATTAGAAGTGAAGATATCATTAGATGTACCCTCCAATAACTGGTTAGAATTGGAAGCATTTAAGTCTATACATAATCAAATATTGCATCTTTGTTTTATGTTAAATAGATTTTTATGGAAGGGCAATAAAGGAGGAAATCTGCTTGCTAATTTGATTAAAAACACAATGGATCTCTGTTATTTCAGCTATTTAGACTCCAATAGGTGGAGGTTGATTAGAAGAAAAAAGAAAAAACTAATTTCATATTTGAGATCTATTATCAAACATTACATATGTTTGTAAAGTGAAATTATTTATTACAATCGAAAGTATGTTTTCATAATCACTCTCAGATATATTTCTAACTTCTCTTTAAAATGAAAAAAGTAGCTAAAGAGATAATAGCCCTCTATCACCAGGATGTATGGGAAAGAGAAAGTATTTTATTAACCACATAAGCTCATTTACATAAAACACAACAGAGATTGAAAGAATTTCACTTGGTAAAAGCAATCCCAAAACACAGATCTGTAGAATCCCATAATTTAAGAAATGTATCTATTCTCTGTTTATACTGTTATAATTTTTTCATTGTGTCATAGCTGTTAGTGAACATATCCTTTTGCCTTATTATTTGTTTATCCGTTAAACAGATATTTACTGAGCTCCTATTGTGTGGCAGATGGTGTTTCAAGTAATAGGGCCACAGTAGATAAAACTCCTTACCAACAAAAAATCTAGTTGAAATGGACAATTTAAAAAATATGTATAACATATAGTATGTTGGATAATAATAAATTCCAGGGAAGAAAATATGTAGTAAAATATAAAGTGTGGGGATGCATTTTAATTTGAGTGATTAAAAAAAAAGACCTCACAGAGGGGCTTCCAGTCAAGATGGCAGAGTAGATAAACTCTGTGCTTGTCACCTCCCATGATCACATCAAAATTACAGCTAAACTACAGAACAACGATCCTTGAGATTAGCCTGAAGTCTAGCTGATCAGAAGTTTTATAACTAAAGACATACAAAAGAAGCCATCTCAAGACTGCTAGGAGGAGTGGAGATACAGAACAGGCTGGTCTCATATTTACATGTGGTAGTTAAAGTTTGGAGTGATATCTCAGCTGTGAAGGTGCCCCCTGAAGAGCAAGAGGTCCCAGCCCCACACCAGAATTCCCAGACCAGGGCTCCAGTGCTGGGAAGAGAAGTTCCCAAACTTCTGGCTGTGAAAACCAGATGAGTTTGTGGCTCAGTGAGATGGAGGGCAGCTGGAGTACCATGTGTTCCTCTTAAAGGGCCCACACAGAGTCTTACTCACTGACAAACTCACTCACTCTGAGCTCCAGCAGTAGGGCAGCAGCTCAAAAGGCACCAGGGACATAGGAAAGGAACTGAATTATCTGGCTTTAGGGCAAGGACTCAGGAAGTGCTTCTACCAGCACTTCCCAGACAGAGGTGCTGGTAGAAGCCATTTTCCTTTGTTGAACCCTCTCTCTACCCAGCCCGTACCCATAGATGGGTACCATATCTCAGCCTCCATGAAGCTAGCTAACACTCTTCCCCTGGCCCTGGTGATTACCTGAGACCCTGCCCCACCCAACTTGTGTGCCCACCTAAGCCACTTACAGTGGCTTTTCCATACAAATGGCCAGTCACGGCTGATGCTGCAGACTTAACTAAAATCTCTCAAAGGTTCACGAACCCCAAACAAGCAGCGTCTGGCCTCAGCATGCCCCAAACCTCTTGCTAAGCAGCCCTAAGCCTAACACTAGCAGCAGCCAGCTTCAGTTCACAGCTTAGCCTCTCCCAGGCACCTCCAAGCCCAGAACAAGTGACAACCATCTGCAGATCACTTTATAGCTCATACCAAGTGGCCCTAGGCATGGCACAAGAAGCTGCTGAACTTGGCCTGCAAGAGGACCGAGAATCAATACACCCAGTGGCCAGATTCAGACCATGCCAGAGCAATACCCAACCATCTCCACAGATGACACATCTAAAGGGTAGACTCAGCAGGCACCATAGCCCTGCTAAAGTAAATCCTGCTCTGTAGCTTCAGTACCTGCACAATAGCTCCTCCAATGTAGTCACGCCAGTCCTCACAATCAATTGAGCATGAGGGTCAATCTCTCCCACTGATGTGTCAACAGTAATCAAGGCTCAACTACAACAGGAGGCACACACAAGGAACACAACTGGAGCACCTGGCTAAGGTGACCAGGGAGACTGCACCAGTGGGCCACACAGCACACTTACTACATAAGGCCACTCTATGAAGAATGAGAGACAGCAGCTCTACCTAATATATAGAAACGAACAAAGAGAGGCAGCCAAAACAAGGAGACAAAGACGCATATCCCAAATGAAAGAACAGAACAAATCTCCAGAAAAGAAACAAATGAAATGGAGACAAACAATCTATCAGATGCAGAGTTCAAAATACTGGCTATAAGGATGCTCAGTGATCATAGTGAGAACTTCGACAAAGAGATAGGAAACATAAAAATGAAGATAGAAAATATTAAAAAGAACCAGTCCAAAATGAAGAATACAATAACTGAAATGAAGAATACATTAGAGGGAATCAATAGTAGATTAGATGAAGCAGAGAATCAAATCAGCCATTTGGAAAACAAGGTAGCAGAAAACACCCAATCAGAACAGAAAAAGAAAAAAGAATTTAAAAAAATATGAGAATAGTTTAAGAGGCCTCTGCGACAACATCAAGCATACTAACATTTTCATCATAGGGGTGCCAGAAGGTGAAGAGAGAGAGAAACTATTTGAAGAAACAATTATGGAAAACTTCCCTAACCTATTAAAAGAAATAGACATACAATCCCAGGAAGTGCAGAGAGTCCAAACAAGATGAACTCAAATAGGCCCGCTCCAAGGCACATCATCATTAAAATGCTAAAGGCTAAAGACAAAGGGAATTTTAAAAACAGCAAGAGAAAAGGAGTTAGTTACCTACACGGGAGCTCCCACAAGACTGTAACCTGATTTATCAATAGAAAATTTGCAGGCCAGAGAGATTAGCAGGAAATATTCAAAGTAATGAAAAGTAAGGACCTACAACCAAGATTATCCAGCAAAGCTATCATTTAGAATCAAAGGACAGATAAAGAGTTTTCCAGACAAGAAAAAGCTAAAGGAGTTTATCACTACCAAACCAGTATTACAAAAATGTCAAAGGGACTTTTCTAAGAAGAAAAAAAAAAAGATCAAAAATATGAATAATAAAATGTCAATAACTACATATCTGTCAACAATTACTTTAAATGCGTTAAATCAAAAGACATAAGGTGGTTGAATGGATAAGAAAACAAGACCCTTACATATGCTGCCTACAAGAGACTCCTTTCAGATCAAAAGACACATACAGACTGAAAGTAAACGGGTAGAAAAAGATGTTAAGTGAAAATCAGAACAAACGACAACAAAAAATCCTGGGGTTCACTTATATGTGGAATCTAAGGAATAAAAGGAACAAACTAATCAAAAACAGACACAAATATAGTGGACAATTTGGTGATGGACAGAAGGGAAGGGGTGTAGAGGACTAGGAAAATGGAGTGAAAGGTTAAAGAAGTACACATTCGTAGTTGATAGATGGTCACAGGGATGGGGAGCATGGTATAGAGAATGCAGTTAGCATTAATATGTTGGCTAGGTGGAGGGAGCAATTGGGGGATCGTTTTATGAACTATATAGATGTCTAATCAATGTACTGTATACTTGCAAATAATTCAAATAAACTAATTTAAAAATTTTTTTCTAAAAAAAAAACCTGGGGTAACAGTATCTATATGACAAAATAGACTTCAAACCAAAGGCTATATAACAAGAGACAAATAAGGACCCAGTAATCCCACTTCTGGAAATTTATTTAAAGAAACCCAAAACACTAATACGAAAAGACATATGCATACATATGCTCATTGCAGCATTATTTACAATAGCCAAGATATGGAAGCAACCTAAGTGTCCAGCAATAGATGAATGCATAAAGAAGAAGTACATATATGCAATGGAATATTACTCAGCCATTTAAAAGAATGAAATCTTGCCATCTGCAACAAGACAGATGGACCTAGAAAATATTATACTAAATGAAATAAATTAGACAGAGAAAGACAATTTCCATATGATTTCACTTATATGCGGAATCTGAAGAACAAAATAAATGTAGAAACGAAACAGAAACTAAGCCATAGATACGGAGAACATTTCGATGGTTGCCAGATGGGAGGGTATTGAGGGGATGGGTGAAAAGGGGGAAGGGATTAAGAAGTACAAATTTGTAGTTACAAAATAGTATAGCATAGGGAATATAGTCAATAATATTGTAATAACTATGTCAGATGAGTACTAGATTTATTGGGTGATCATTTTGTAAATTATGTAAATGTCTAATCGCTATGTTGTATACCTGAAACTAATATAATATCATACATCAACTGAAATTAAAAAATAAGAAAATATAAAATATTTAAAAAAAAAGACTTCACTGAGGAGAGTTTTGAGTGAAGATTTAAATGAAGTGAAGGAGGTACCCTTGTGGATATCCGAACAAAGCTTTTTGGCAGATTTGCAAAGGCCCCGAGGCAGACATGTACCTGGCTTGTTGAGACAACAGTGAGAAAGCTTGTAGTGGAAGATCACATCAGTGAGGTAGCAAGAATGGGTTGGGGTGGTTGGTGGGGGGGAATATTTTGTTAAGTTTTGTAGATTACAAGGTCACAGTAAAATCTGACTTTTAATCAGTGCGACATAGGAAACAGGCTGAATTTGTGCAGAAGTGAAATGATCTGCCATTAGATATGAGCTTCTAAATGGCAGAAGATGCTGTGGACCATGCAGCTTTATACCCTTTTCTAAGGCATCTCACCTGGTACTTCTTATGTAGGGATCAGATTATGTTTTAAATAAATCATAGTTTCAAAGACAATTCTAATTTCCTTTTTTAATTTTCAGTCTATCACTTTACCATTTTATAGAAACCTCAAGAACTTTGTTATCTACTTTATTATTTTTAGTATGTAATCAATACTGGAAGGTATTTGTTAATGTTGCAGATTACCTTTTACACACCAAATTATTAAATTAAAGAAAATGTGTCTCTAATTTAAACACACACACAAAAAAGACAAATTTCAAAACTGCAAACCAAAACATCAGGGGTCATATTTTTATAATTCAGTTTAAATGCCTATACAGTACTTCCTAAGAATAGGCTAATTTGATCAGAGTAAAAAATAAATAAACAAATAAAACTCTTGGTTCATCATGCATATGGTAATATTCCTTGCTTTTCCTCCTCTGAAACTACTTTTAAAGAGAAATAAATTAATTCTGGAGTGCCACTTTGTTATAGAACATAACCAAAGGGAAATGTCTAAACTTCTATTTCATGTACCTTCTCATTCTTTTCCATGTTACCATAAAACCACATTACTATTTGGTGAAAGTTTTGCTTTATTATAAAATGGTAAAATGAATTTTAAATTTATTTCAAAGTATGCATCCAGAAGCCAGCTAAATATGCTCATGGGTCTGCTGCATCCATGGTTTTATTGCTGTTAATTGACAAGCGCTATTGGACAATACTAAATTTGGAACTGAAAATTCTTTATCTTTGGATAGTTGTAATTTAATCAAGTTTGCTTTAGCTCTCTTATTATTTCATAATGAAATATAAAACATCTTACGAGCAAATGCCTCTCTTCCAGAAATTAAATAGAGAGCAAAGAATTCATAGGCCAAAGAGTAACAATCAGTACAAATGCAATTACCTCCTTACATATGAGATAAAGCAACTCTCCCTTTTTATTTCTTATCTAATATCAGAGTAGCACAATCTTTTCTCTCAGTTTGTAAAATAACCTATTATCCTCATCTTTCTACTAAGGCAAAATAAAGGGATAAGCAACTGTGGGATATAGAAATAGTAAAGATATTGGTATATTTTCTGGGAAAAACTAAGTTTCAGGAAGCATGCAATAGTAGATCTTAAACCTAAAGATAGAAGTATGCCTTCTTTATATTTCTAAAAGCAATATGAACATTTACCATTAGTAGCACCCAGAGTGAAGATTTCTTTTTTCTCTATTCCTTTTTTGCTAATTGAAATGATAAAGACTCCAGGAAGGATGGTCAAATAATTACCCCATACAAAGTGCTAAAGCCTCATTTGATGGCTAGCCATGATGGATTCAGGCTTGCATAACTTATCTGCAGGAATTCTTTGAAGATATCATAGCCATGCTAGATAAAAGATATTCAGGGGCTGAAATATAGCTAATATTTGGGGGCGGGGGGGAGTACATTTGATAGTTTCACATCAGAGATAAAGGTAAAAGAACCACTGAACATGAGATAAAGAGCACCGGAGGGAAAATTAGTTTTAGAAACAACATCAAAGAGAAGCCTTCAAAAGAAACATTTATGTTGGGAAAAAGGTGTTGAAGCAGGACAGAACATGTGCAACGAATTGAAGGACAGTCATTCAATAAAATCCATTTTTAACCCATCACATACCTCACAAAAATGATAGCTAGAATTCTTTCTACCTGTAGTAGTAGACTAATCAGTCATTAAGCTAGAAATGTAAAAATCTAGGTTCTAGTGACAGGAAATTACTAAATGACCTTGAGCAATTCACTTAACCACTCTAGCTCTCAGATTCTTACCTAGAGAATGGAAAATTAAAGCTGGATAATGACCATGTCCTTCCTATCTCCAAAATGATTTTATTCTAAGTACTCCTTAGAACTCTGAGGAGTTTGGAGGATAGAAGCCAGTCAACAACCACCATCAAAAAATAATCAAAACATGAATAAATATTCATCAAACAAGTCTCATCATTGAGGTAGATAAAGTTGGAGTGCTCTTTAGTACATCAAAAATGGACTCTCACTGCTGGCTTTCTCAAATATTACGGTTTTGTTTTCAGTAAAAATTACAGGCACAATTAGTCTAGCTGTGGAAATGTACTACGAAGGCCATTTGTTCCTGGGTTCTTGATAACTCCATTAACCCTATGAGAACAGTGAAATATTGCAAAGCCTGGGGTGGCCTTTGGGAAGCTCAGGTTGTAACAATTTTGTATTGCTCAAGATATATATTGCTTCAGGTATATATTTTGTAATAGGGTTGAAAAGACATTAAAATAAGAAAAAATTGAATAACTACTCCTATAATAGTATAAGTAAATAAAAATTTAAACAAATCTAATGTTTTTATTCTGACACTATACATGCACACAAATCCTGACAAAATGTTCAACGGCTTTTATGTGACTATGGCTTAAAATTTAAGCTGTTTGATTTTTGAACAACTTGAGCAAATAGACCACTTTCACTGTATAATTTTCTACCATTATCTCATATAGTTAGTATTCCATGCATTTTTGCTAAATTGAATTTAATTCTTCTACCAGCACCAGAGTGCATTTGTTTTAATGAGGAACATAATTACTAATTTAGATGACATGTAACCGAGTTTAAGAAAGACAAAAAAGCCCATTGAAAACCACAATGGAACATTTTAGGAGTAAAATAGAAATAATGACTTAAAATTTACCCTCCTCCACCATTGTCTTACATTAAAAAGTAGGCAAATATTTTAATGCCTACATCAAATGTCTTCTTAGTATACCCATTCTTAAAAAAGAATTCTCATTTCCTTAAGTCACATGAAATTGATTGCCTTAGATCAAGTGTATATTATAAACATCAAGCAAAACTCAATTATTCACAATCATCAGCAGAGCCAAGAATAAACCTTATTGAAATATGGACATTACTAGAAAAAAATACAGCTGCAACTTCCATTAAAAGCAAACCATACTTTGCCAGAATGTTTAATAATTATACTTCTAGAGTAAAAAGTAATCTCTATCCACCTGGATCTTGGTTCTTTTAGAAGGAATAATAAGACATATCTAATAATAACCTCAATCTAGGAGAAAAAATGGTGCAAACTAGAGACTTTCAGATAAAGTGCCATAAGAATTCAGAAGAAGTGATCAGGGATCAAGAAATCATTATAAAGAAAGTGGAGTTTTTGATAAGCCCGGACTATCAAAGTATGGGAATTGACAGAGACGTTGGGGTTGGAGAGGCCTCTGGGGGACGATAGATTCAGCATTCCCAGTAGAGAGAGCAATATGAAGAAAAGCAGAAAAGCCAGGGGCAAGGGTGGTGTGAGGCACATACTGAAAAAAAAGTACTTCATTTCACTCAAGCATCTATAGCATGTGAAAGAGAATAGTGGGCAATAAGGCACTAGATGGTGGAGCATTTTGGACCAGACTTGGATGAGGTAGTGAGAATTTTGAGAGGGGAATGACAGAACAAGAGCTGTGCTTTAGGAGATTGATTCTGGCAGCATGTGTAGGATAGACTGAAGGAGATGATGCCAGCTCAACAGCTCAGCAGTAGTACCTAATCCATGTGCCGCTATACATCAACCTCTGTTCCGCCCACAGCACACAAAAGAAAAACTGCCTCCTTCTTTCCAGAATAATCCATTTCTGTGAAGAGTTAAAACCTTTCTGTACTTGAGCTGTTGGAGCTGGCCTGGTGCAATAATGACAACAAAAGGCACATGTAATTTCCTAGGATTGAGGGTAAGAAGCAGGATAATACTTGAACAACTCCCACCTTGTTCTTATTTTAGATTTTTCAGTTTTATAATAGCAAGGTACTAAATTCATCTTGAGATTGAGCTATGCTACTGATATCAGCTTTATAATTATCTTTCTAAGTGTGGCTACAGAAAGGATTCCATCATTTATATTTGCAGATAGCAGAAAGAAGTCTAACTGATATTTTGAAATATGATTTCCAAAATCAGCAGACCTGGTAACAGCAAGAAAATGTTTTAACCTAAAGTCACTTGAAGGTTAAAATAAATGTTAAATTTTTGATTTTAAAGGAAAATGAGGGGAGCTTCTCTTCCTTGAGGCTTAAATGTTTTGAAAAACTTGGTAGCAAGTTGTCCTTAGGGTAACTTATACTTCAGGCCGTTATAACTCTATAACAGAAATTTGGGGCTTTTTTCTCAAAATATACTACAATGTATGAAGGAGATAATCTCATTTTAAAATAGAGAAAAGAATATCTATCAATGGGAATAGGAGAAATTATACCTTCCTTGTCTTCGCTGCTTAAAATGAAGTGAAATTATTCACCTGTTTTCAGATCAAATGCAGACATACTTGAAGGCAGGTAGCCTTCCTTAAAGATTTTATCAGGTAAAGACATCAGTCTTTCCTTTCTGCTTGCTTCAGGGCACTGTAAATGGCCTCAGCACATCCATAAGCTAGTTCACTTGCCAAAGTTATGCAAAACAAAACTTCCCAAAAATCTCAAGATACCTGTTACACAAAGCTATGAGCAGAATTTTGTTATATACAGGTTCACTATCTTCATCTCTCATGAACTTTGAGTTCCAGCTAGGATAGTTTGGACCTAAGGAAGAATTTATCTTTTTTCTTTCACCAGGAGGCAATCATCCAATATAAAAAGAGTTACATAATGGAGACCTATGAGCTTTGAAACTATTTTTAATCACTAAGGCCTCCTTCTTATCATAAAAGCATCTCTCAAGCTCCGATATTTGAGATAAACAATAGCAATAGTGAAAAAATATAAGCCATAAATTAGAGAGATAAAGTTGAGAAGCATTCAGAAAGAAGTCAGAGGACACTGGTATCCCCAAGTCCACTTAACGCCAGAACGTGTTGAAAAACATTTTAGAGAGATATTTAGTGCCATTGACACTGTTCCCATCTTTACTTAGGGTGAGATCAGTATTACATTTTGAGAAACCATAGATAGAAAAGGAGCCTGTATTTTAAAATCTGAAACTACTCAGGATTCTGCCTTTGGACATTGTCTCTTCTGTGGATCATCTTTCTCTCTGTGAGGGTTTTAATTATTATATACCATATATGCTGGTGACACCCACACCAATAAATTCAACTTGAATCTCATCCCTGAGGATCAGATTTTAATAGCGACCCAGATTTACACATGGACGTTCCTCCCACAGACATCTGGTGCCCACCTTGTCTTCTACAGCACTCTGTCACCTCTCATGGTCACTCCTCACATTAATTCTAAGTGCTTATTTTACTGCCTAGCTCTCTCACTGGGCCAAAAGCCCTAGTAGGGTTGGGGCTATCTATGTCCGTTTTGTTCATCTTTGAATGTATGAGAGCTAAAAAATAATAATACTTTCCCTCCTACCTTCTGAGTTCTTCTAGGTGGGCTAATAATAAAATTGACAGAGAGAGATTAACAGGAGAAAATCAAATTTTAAAACATGAGCATGAGGAAATCACATAGGCATTAAAATTCCAAAGACAGTGAGATAAAATTGGGCAAATAAGCCTTAGAGGAAAAAGGGGAGGTAGCGATTTAGAAGGAAGTAGGCAATTTACAAGTAGTTGAAGAAGAGCAGAACACACACTGCAGGTAAATTTCTACTAGGCAACCCAGAAATAATGAGACACAATGGGGGATCTAGTAAACAGGCCTCTGCTTGAAGCCCGACCATCCACCACACTGAATTCAAATTAGGCTCCTTAGATTTCCCATCTGAGTAGGTCTTTCTCTCTGACTCTCTTAGGCAGGAAAGCGGAGAGGGTCAAAGTTTCCTTCTGAGTCTTGTTTCTTAATAACCAGCTTAAAATCAATATCCCAAAAGGCAAAACTTTTGGTCCCCTTCAGAGCCTACCTCTTGGTACATAGCAGCTATTCAATAAGTATTTCTTGAATAAATGAATCAATGAAGTGGGGCTGAATAATTCTAGGTAATTATATTTTCATAAAATGTCTTGAAGCAATCTGCTCTCTAGCCATTGTCATTTAAGATAAAAGGATTCCATTAGCACTTGTCTTTCTGCCTGTCTACTTAGAGTCACAACATCCTGTGTCACTAGATTTGTCCTTTTAGGCTATGATTTGCTGTGTGACTTTGCCTATGAATATTTTGCCAAGTACCAATAATTTAATATTACTGTCCGTTCAGTTGATAGAGTTGTAAATGGAGAACTCTTGTCTTTCAGGAGAGTATTGCTAAAAAAGCATTTAAAGCAATACCTGAAGAGCATAATATGAAGAGTGTTTTCATTCGCACATGCACAGTTCGGTGAAAGCTGAGCTTTGCCTCACAGAGAATAGGCAAACTGCATCCAGGTAACTTCTTGGAAAACTGTAGAAATTAGTTAGGAACAGCACTAAATGGACACAGATTTTAAGTATTATAGAGAAGTTATTAATTCTTCTCATTAATAAAATTAAAGTGCCTTAAATCAAGCCCATCATTTTTTCCCATCTGTTAAGTGGATATCAACTTAAGTACTTAACAAAAGTAGTTAACTGTACTGTGTATTTGAAAGTTGCTAAGAGGGGAAGTCTTAAAAGTTCTTACTATAAAAAAAAATTATAACTATGTGAGGTGATTGATGTGTTAACTAACCATTTTCGGTTATTATTTCTCAGTTTATACATATTATATTAAATCATTATGTCATACTCAATGTTATATGTCAATTATATATATATCTCAATAAATCTGGGAAGGAGAAAGTATTTAACTGCCATAGGTAATTGGTAAGATAAATTTTCAAGAATCGAAATTCTGTAAATACATGTAAACAGTTTTTGAAGAGTAACGAATCAGACCATCTGAGACTTGATTCCTCACAACTAATCCAGGATGTACTTTGTGCCCTCTCTCAGAGCACACTGCTTTATTTCTCCCTGCCCTCTTATTAAAATCACAAAAGGACATTAGGCATTGATTGATACCTTGCATTAATCTATATTTTTTGAATACTAGAAAAACTGACGTACCATCACTTTTTTATAAGAGTGTAGGATTCCCTATAAGTAGATAATGTGAGAAAGAATTATAAATACTTTCCAAATTTCTACCTAGGTATGACATTCAAAAATATCTGAAAAGTCAGATAAATCAGAATGAATTAAGCTAAGAATATACAAAGGCATATGTCTTCACTAGAAGTTGTCTGTATCCTGATAATAACCATTATATCTCAGATATCTAAAAAGGTCTTCACTCAGACAAGACAGAAATAATAACTTGTTAAATGAGAATATGGGAAATACTGCCTACCTCCTGAGGTCTCTCATTTATCACCATGTCTCAAATCTCACTTTTTCAGAGTTTCTTTGGAGCTTTCAATTATGAATGCTAGAATCACTGCTGCCGTTAAAAAAAAAAAAAAAAGATAGAATGTCTTTATTCCTATGTACCATAGACTTAATTTCCTGCCCCTTTCAGAAATATTTCTTTTGCTAGTAATGGCCAGCAGCCAATCTCGATCTGGAAAGGAAATGATTGAATTCTTAATTTTCCTTCAGAGGGAGTTACTACATTTATCTTTTGTTTCTGGATTTGATTAGCAAACTGTATATTTCTATCTCATTAACCTTATTTCACGACCAGTTTTCAATGAGTAATGGAAGAAAGTGGAATAGATACTTTTGTCAGGCCAGGGGAACTTTCCCATTACCCCTTTAGTTTTCTTGATGGTTTACTAATTCAAACAACATACAGCAGATTAACAGCAGAAAAAAAAAAAATGAATTTTAATACGTGTGCACAGGGGATTCACATAAGCATAAAAATTCCGAAGACAGTGAGGCAAAGTTGGGGATATATGTCATTATGGACAAAGGAGAAAAGCGAGGAACGCTTGTTAGCTAGATTCCACCACCGCCCCATTGAAATCTTAGATTTGAATGGGGCGGTGGTGGAATCTAGCTAACAAGCCCCTGCTCAGATCTTTTCTGTGTAATGCTAAGGTGAAACTGCTTAAGGTGATTATGCTTTTTCCCTTCCTGAAGCAGGTTTTTCTATGTGAATCTCTTTAAGAAGAAAAGGTGAAGATAGGAAAAGGAAAAAAAAAAGGTCTTCTTGAGTGTGTGGGCTTTGATTTCAGTTCTAAATAATCTGCATGCCAACCTCGCCAGTTTCAGGGACACTGGCTCTTCTCCAACCCTCACACTTTAAATCCGGTAGTTAATCTTGCTTAACATAATATTTGCTTCCATATGCTAATGATGTACTTTCTATTACTCTCTAAATCAGAGCTCAAAGTATTTTGCAGTTATCACTTTAATAATATTCATCATGCCTCTTGGAGTTGGATATTAGCAAAAATGAAATATCAGGGCACAGGGTAGTGAAATCATTTTCCCAAATGATGATCCACTGCTAATTCTGTGTTTTTAGGTCTGGTTCCCTTAATTGACTACATAGCCACAATTACCTGGCCAAGTTTTATTAAGAAATTTCTGGAGTTTTGTTTTTTTGGGGGGTGGGGGTGTTACAACAGTAATAAAAAAGTAAACAAACAGTACTTAGGTTCTTAGTTGGAAATTATAAGATATATTAGTAACGATAGTTTTTGTTGTGATCACAGAATGCATATCTTAAGCTCTCTTGAAAAATAAAAGGAATTTATTAGCTTGCATAATTTAAAAGTCAAGAGGTGGGGAATTGGGGGTACAGTCTGACCAAGCCTAACTCAATTTCTTTATAATTCTGTTAGCTCTTTATTCTTCCACAAAAAGTTTCATTCTTAGACTTACTTTACTCATGGTTGCGAAACATCTACTACAATTGCAGGTATTCTACTAACCATATTGACCAGCTAGAAAGAGACTTACTCTTCTCAGCAGTCAAAAATTCTGGGAGCACATGTCTAGTTGGTAGATGGAATGCTGCCTGATTCATGAATCACTTAATAAAGCCAATTCCTCACCAAAAAAAAAAAAAAAAAAAAATTCTGAGGTTCATGCTGCTTGGACCAAATTAGTTCATGTGTCTACTTCTGAACCAGTCACTGTAACTGGACACCAGTCCTGCACATGCAGATCAGAAGACAGGGGTCAGTATTGGATCAGACCTCATGTAAGTTCCCTTCTGGGTGGGATCAGTCCTCCAAAGTGCTTCACTGCTATGCAATACAGAGGGATACAGTGCTTGCTGAGGAGGCAATGACAGTTCCAGTACTTACTCACATTTTATTAATATTCCTATACGCTTTTCTTTATATCACAAAAGCATACTCTATATTGTGCAGAAAAACGGCCCCCACTCAGCAAAAAATCTCTCAGATCTACAGCTATTGAAGTTCACTTTTTGATAGCATCTGCCTTTTTTTGAATGTTCTTAGAAAACTTATAAACATTTTAAAACTTTATATATAGATTTATCTTAAATCTAGAGAGTTACTAATTGGGAGTTAGGAGGAACAAGAAAGGCGTAGTGTCCAATGATTTATTGTAAAAGTTTTTTCTTTCACGGGGAGAAGGTGTTTTGAGCTAAATTGTGTTCCTCCTAAATTCATATATTGAAGTCCCAACACCCAGTACCTCAGATATAACATAATTTTGAAATAAGGTTTTTAAAGAGGTGATTAAGTTCGTATGAGACCATTAGGATGGAAAGTAAAGAAGCAGTAAGAGGGTGGCCATCTACGAGCTAAGGAGAGAAGCCTCAGAAGAGCCCAACTCTCCCTGCACCTTGATCTTAGACTTCTAGATTCTAGAACTGTGAGAAAATAAGTGTATGTTCTTGAAGCCACCAAGTCTGTGGCATTTTGTTATGGCAGCCCTAGCAAACTTATACATAACGGTTGTTTCTTTAGGTACCATTAAATAACTGATTATTAAAGCAATTAATTTCCAGTTTTGTTTCTTAACATGCTTTTGTTAGGTGCAGTATAACTATTTCTGGTCTAAGATTTTCTTCTGTAGCTTATAAATCTGTATAGCTGTATCCCTTTGAAAACTATAAAAACCAAGCTGTCTCTTCCAGCTTTTTAATTTAAGGTTTTGTGGTTTCAGTAAGGAGAGCTGATTCCAAGGAGGGAAGTAATTACTTTGCTGCTGTTCAAAGCATACTTCACATACTTGGTGAGGCTGATGCATTTTTTTCACCAATGGAATATGTAATGCTACTGGAAGGTTTTTAACTTTTTATACTGGACTAGAACTGGTAATTTTTCTTTTGACCTGTAAATACTATGAGCCAACACACTTATCGCAATGATCTCTTCCTTTTTCCCCATGGGGACTTGGGAACATTCTTTTTTTCTTAAAGCACTATATCTCTCTATTTTAATTCACTATAAGCCTAGTTCTTATAAAATATAATTGAAATGTCTCCTTTTTTACTGAGATTTAGATCTTGAATGTATAAATTGTGACTGCCTATCTCCACAGAACTGAAGTACGTTACCATTAAATAAAATGATGGGCAGAAAATGTTAGTTTGAATGTTATTTTTTTCCTCAGTTCTCATTAAAGTTGGGTTGGTTTGTTGTTAGAGAAAAGAGAGGGAGAAATACAAGGCAAAGCTTCTGTCTAAATCTTGCCCCCAAAGTTACTAAGTTAGCTACTCCTAGCTCGAGATAAAGATGTTATGAAATCATGACTAGCTAGGAAGGCTGAACAAGTTCCAGTTACTTCTATTTGTTATTCACTTTTTTATTTTATATAATATAATTAATACCTTCACCTTCATTTCCTCATTTAATTGTGAAATGGTTATGTATGACTAGTCTTCTATCCACAGTACCTTAGAGATCTGTTACCAAAATCACTGAAAATATCTCAGAGGAGAGCCTTCAGCTCCTTGAAATTTGTTAAATTAGTGTTAAATAAGATAGAATGTAAGGCACTTTCATTATACTTTTTTTTAATTTTTACATTATTCTGATGAATTTCTTTTTGTTTTGTTTTTTTTTCTCCTGTAAGAGATTGTGTAATAAAGCTATGTAGAGAAGGTGCACTGAATCAGAGTGAAAAATACTCCTAAACTTAGGATTATTTTTCAAAACAACCAAATGCCCTTCGATAGATGATTGGATAAAGAAGATGTGGTACATATATACAATGGAATATTACTCAGCCATAAGAAAAAATGAAATGCTGCCATTTGCAACAACATGGATGGATCTTGAGATTATCATGCTAAGTGAAATAAGTCAAACCAAAAAGTTGAGAACCATATAACTTCACTCATATGTGAAATATAAAAATGAAAGCAACAAATGAATAAGACAAACAGAGACTCTTAGACACAGATAATAGTTTAATGGTTACTAGAGGGCAAAAGGGGAAGAGAGGAGATAAATAAGGGCTAATGGGGTCAAATATATTGTGATGGAAAAAAAATTAACTTTGGGTGGTGAACACACAATGCAATATACATATGATGTATTATTGAATTGTACACTTGAAAGCTATATAATTTTATTAACCAATGTCACCCTAATAAATTTAATTTAACTTTTTTTTAATTTTAGGATTGTTGGTGTTAGTGTGGGGGAAGAAGAAGCTTTTCTGTATCTCTCCATGTTCTTCTGGCTGGGTCTAATAATCAAATAGGCACAAGGCAGATTAAAAAGATAAAATGACCAAATTTAATTACATACATACATATGGGAACCCCACATACAAGAGAGAGTCAGAGACCCCATACACATGAGAGGTTCAGAAACAGAAAGGTAAAATAAGGTACATATGATATCCTGAGCTAAGGAATGAGGTAAGATGTCCTGAGTCTTCAAATGGGAGGAAAGTAATTTTGTAAGAAAATAAGAAGAGCAGATGTTCAGTAATTAGAATTTTGCCCTGGTCTATAGAAAGGTCATAAAAATTATTTCTTGTGATAACTCTTATTATAGACAAGGTCCCTAATTTAAAAGTTTTCATAAGCTCACGGGGTTTCATTTGCCTTCAACTCAAAATAACTCACATGCCAAAGTAGCACATCTTGGGGAAGCTTGTTCTGAATCTCTTCATTAGCTAGAGCTCCCTTTAGCTAATTAAATTTATTGGGGTGATATTGGTTAACAAATTCTAGTTTAGAATTTATTCTAGACAAATAATGACATTTAAAAATAAACCAAAATTTTAATAACTTTAAATGAAGCAAAAACAATGTAGAAGAATTTAAACATATAAGCCTCAGTAATGCCAATGAGGGCTGTAAAGCTAATTCAACTAATGATTTCAAAATAGTATATAATCATATTTTCCAAAACAGGAAATAAATCCACTTCTCAGTGAGTACTACTTAGTCTTACAATTATAATTTAAATCAATAACATATTAATATAGACCAATACTGCTTTGTATTTTTTCTCTTTTGATAATCCAAAGATCACTTGTCTTCACATTTACTACTGTCTTCTTTTTAAAGACAAATTCATTAAAGAAATACAGATTTTGCCATAATGATAATATGCAAATGAAAGGAATATATTTATAGTAAATATGATTTCCACTGTTATTCATTTTTCTCTCTAAATCAGAAATTTAATTTATGTAAAATACATAATTCAGCCTTTAAATATCACTAATAGAACAAGCATTATTAGAGAAGATATTATACATAGCCTCAACAATGATGACTTTTAAATTGTGCTTTTGCAATCTGCTTTTCTGAAAAAAATATGATTAATGTTTATCAGGATTTTCACAATGCTATTTGCCTAACTTTATATTTTAAATGTCATATTTAGAAAGGAAGGAAAGAAGGGAGGGAGGGAAGAAGGGAGAGAAGGAGGAAGGAAGGAATGAGTTCTTAATTTTGGACCACATATTTTCATTTCTAGAGTGTTCATTTGGCTTTTCATACACTCCAATTGTTGAAATTCTGTATTTTTTAATCCAATTTGTCCATTTTTTAATCATAAAATTGACAATTCTTTTGATACTCAAGGAAATCATTAGATTCTCCAAGCTTTTCTTGATACTTGACTTTAAACAGAATCAGTACCTGAAGATTGTACCATTGTACAAACAGTACCTGAAGATTGTATTATTTACATTTTAACTTTTTATATGTTGTCTGCATAATGTTATATTTCTCATTAAATCTTGTTTGTGATAAAATAGTGTGTTCTCAGTAACATTTTGATCCACAAGCTGAACAATGAAGTCATACAGCAAGATGATGAAATAGCACAAAGTACTAGCACTGTTTCCTTGGGGCAAGTTCACTAGTTGATGCAGGAAAAGAATGGCCTTGCCAAATAGATCATTCTACTGACAGAATCTTTTATTTGGGGCACAAATTGGCAATTCCGGTTAGAAAACAGTCTTTACCTTTCAAAGCGTTTGCCTGTATCCACTACACGTAGGTAAAAATATACCAAAAATCCAGGATGAAATGTTTTGTCAATAAATGCTTTCTTTGAAGGCAATCGAAAGTATTTACCTGTTCAACAAGTCAGCTAGTCCTTCTGCTTAAACTTCCTGATTCACAAATCTTCGCAAGCGTAGACTGTTTAAAGATTTTTTTTTTTTTCAGACGGGATTATTTGGTATTATTTTACTATTCAAGGACATTGTGTTTAGAAACAATTTCTAAAGAACCCTAGTATAATTCTGTAGTATCATAATTTGTTGATGGTTTCTTAGCAGGTCCACCCCACAGAGTAAAAGATGTCTCTATGTAGAATATAAAAGCTGTCAAGACCCACCAGAAGAGGCTCATGGTTATTTGGTTATTAAAATCTTTGGTGAAAATTGTGACAGTATGCAAGGATTAGGGCACTTTCTGATCTGTTCACTGTTCACTGGGGTATAAAAAGCTGGAAACCTGTGGCATCACAGGAGAGTCTACTAGGCTTTGCTACATGTGCAGACACTGGGCAGCAAGGGACAGGCTGAGTGCTAGATAAATTATCACAGAGTCACTGAGGTTGTACCACAGTTGTGCACCCAGCCTGGGAATTAGTCATTGGAGATGCCTTCAGCATGCCCCTTTGAAGGCAGTGCTGTTTTCTGAGGCAAGTAAAGTATAGGACTTAGCTTGTTTTTTTCACCAAATATTCTCGGGACACTTTAGATACTGAAGAACTTTAAGTCTAAGATTCTTTAGTTCTCTTGAGGTAGCTGAGATTTTCAGGGTAGTTTGCTCTGCTACATATCTTTTCAACCTTTCTGGCTCTTCTTTAAGGAGTGTGTGTTGCCCATCCTTTCCTGTAGTTGTATTTGTTAGCAAAGGACAAATACCACGATTTCTGCATCTTTTGCCTATTCCTTATCTCAAGAATTCATTCTCTCTTGGTTCACTAAGGGATTTGGCATTTTGGTCATAACTGGTCACTAAAATATCTCTTTTCTTTTTACTTGGGAAATTGTCCATTGATGGCCCATTGTGAACTTTATTTGGGCCATCCACTCTCCTACATTCCTTAATTATATGCATAATCTCTTGTAAACCACACCCCCTGTGAACTGTTCCCTGACTCTGATGCCACTCTGTATATGTGTAATTATCCAGAAGCTAACACTATATATATATGAGGTATCACCACATATAAAATATTATGATTTGAGCATAAAGACTGTATTTAAGATTGTTCATTATTGTAGGCACAGCTATAGGTGGTTTGGGGTACTTTTAATGACTTGCAAAGACGATTGCCTTTAAAAGTAAAGAGGCATTGCTTCAAAGATTCCCGGGGATGGCATTACTACCATGCCATCACTATTTCCTCTCTCCAAATATGATCCAATGACACTTACCATTAGACAGTGCTAATAATCACAGTTGAATGATGAGTAGTAATGGATACCCTAGTCTGATTTGGTGGAATGTTTAGGTTTTCTGATGATTGAGTACAATGTTTCTCAAACTTTAACGTACATATGAATCAGCTAGGTATTTTGCTAAAAATGAAAATCCTTATTTAGTTAAGTCTGGAGTGTTGCTTGAAATTCCAGATTTCTAACAAGCTCCAAAGAAAAGTAGTTCTGCTGGTCCAGAGATGACATTTTGAGTAGCAAGAGACGAAGGTTTTACTGTTCAATACAGCAGCCACTAACCATAGGTGGCTATCTATGGTGCTATAACCCTTATTGATTTTCTACCTGCTTGTCTATCGATTGTTGAAACAAAGGTGTTCAAGTCTCCAACTATACATGTGGATTGTTTTATTTCTCCTTGCAATTCTATCAGTTATTCCCTCATATATTTTGATGCTTTATTGTTAAATGTATACATGTTAAAGATTGTTATAACTTTTTGGAAATAGACTTATTGGAGAATAGATTACTATATAATGTCATCTTTATCCATGATAATATTTTTAAATGTGAAGTATGCTGTATTAAATTAAGACAGCTACTCCAGACTTCTTTTATTCACTGTTAATATGATTTATCTTACTCCATCCTTCTACTTTTAAACTATATGAGTTTTTGTGTTTAAAGCAGGATTGTTGTAAGCAACATATTATTGAGCCTTATTTTTTAAATTGGTTTATTAAGAACATTCGCATTTGAAGTGATTATTGATATAATAGGATCAATATCTACCATGTTTTCATTGTGGTTGTTCTTATTTCTCTTCTCTTTTTTTGCTTTCTGTGATTTTAATTGAGCATTTTATGTGATTTTATTTTCTCTTTTCTTAGTGTATCAATTATACCATAAAAAAAATTAGCAACCGTCCTAGAGTTTGCAATTTACATTTTTAATTAATCTAAAATTATTTGACATTCAAATAACACTATATCACTTTCTGTGTACTGAAGAGCACTTAAAAGAGCATTACCAATTCTTCCCTTCCATCATGACCCAGTTGTCATTAATTTCACTTATCCATATACTAAAATCACCCAATACATTGTTACTTTAAATGTTTATTTTTTCACTTAAGAATAAGAAAAATAAAAATTTTATTTTACCTTCATTTATTCTTCCTCTGGCACTTTTCCTTCTCTTATGTAAATATGAGTTTCCAATATATCATATTCTTTAACCTTGAAAACATTCTTTTCACATTTCTTGGAGGGCAGGTTTTCTGGCAAAGAATTCCGTGTGTTTTTGTTTGAGAAAGTCTTTATTTTTCCATTACTTTAATAAATATTTTTTTCAGAATTTAGAGCTCTAGGATGGGGGAGTTTCTTTTTTTCAATGGTAAGTGTTTTATTCCATTTTCTTCATGCATGCATAACTTCTGATGAAAAGTCTACTATAATTATTATCTTTTGTTATTATAGGTATGATATTTTTTACCTCCTCTGGCTTCTTTCAAGATTTTTATCTCTGTCTTTGGTTTTCTATAGTTTAAAAACTATATGCCCAGGTGTAAAATTGTTGTTATTTATCCTACATGGTGTTCACTGAAATTCCAAACTCTGTGGTTTGGTTTCTATTATTAATTTTGGAAAATTCTTGACCATTGTTATTTTAAATATATCTTCTGCTCTATTTTCTCTTACTTCTTCATATGGTAGTCTAATTGTGTGTAGGTCACTCCTTTTTAAGATTGTCTTACAGTACTTGGATGTTCTGTCTTGGTTATTTTCATTATTGTTTCCCTTTGTATTTCAATTTGAGAAGTTTCTGTTGACAAATCTTTCAACTCACTGATTCTTTCCTTGGTCATGTCCATCAAAAGCACCTATAATAAAGCAAGGGAAGCAAGATTAGGTAGAGGAAGAAGGGGATCTGCTGTGCAGCCACTCCAGGGGGCTCATACGATCATAGGGAATTCTGGATATGGGATGGTCCTTCAAAGAGAGCACGTATTGAGGGAAGGGGGGCAGGCCTTAGTACTCTCACTTTGACAAAACAGTGAATCTAGAAACAAGTTTAGAAGAGGCACTCAGCTGTGGAGGGACTCAATTGTGAGTCAACAATAGCCAACAGTCCCTGCAATTAGGAAAGTGTGTGCCAATGTCCTAAAGGAGGAAGCTGAGCAGTGCTCCTCAGTGTCCAATATAGTGATCGACCAAGTAGTGAAAAACTGATCTGCTGGTGTGCAACTTAGTATTGCCTATGGAAATTTTGATGACTGTGTAGCAAATACTTTAAATTAAGCTGTACTTATAGTTTCAGTTGCATTTTAAATTCACCCTCATTAAATAAAATAATGTCATTATCATGGAGGATAGAGTTATTTGAGAATTCAGTGAAATAGTGTAAAAAAAAAAAAGGTACTCAGCATAGATATAAGCACGTAGTAAGAACTCAATAAAAGCCAACTAAGTTAAATAAATGAAACAAAATCATAATTCTTAGAAAGTCATAGTTTCTTTTTTATTATTGCTGAGAGGGGAAGGGAGAGAGAGAGAGAGACTGGGTTTGTTTTGTTGTTGCTTGTGTGTTGTCTTTTTTTTTTTCTATTAAAGATTAGAATTAGACTTTTATCTCTCAGGAAACTTTATTATCATAGCACGCAATAATTTTAAAGTTAAACTGTTTATTCCTCTCTTTAGATTACAAATTGAAGAACGATTCTAAAAACTTTTTTTACATGTTCAAATCTCTTTTTTAAATAATATTGGCCCTTTTAGTTCTTTTTTTTATTCAGTTAACATTGGTTAAGAACATTATACAAACTACCTGAAATTTGTAATCTAATATTTGTATCCACTATTGCATGCTCAGCATCAAATGTCTGGTTTCCTTCTGTTACCATATATTTGACCCTTTTACTCAATTCACCCTGTTCCCACACCCTCTGGTAACTACCATTCTATTGTCTTTTTCTATGAGTTTATTTTTGTTGCTTTTTTGTTTTATATTCCACATAGGAGTGAAATCTTATGGGTTTTTGTCCTTTTTCATCTGATTTTTTCACTTAGCATAGTATCTTCAAGGTCCATCTATGTTGTCAGAAATGGGAATATTTCATCTTTTCTTATGGCTGAGTAAGTTGTAGTATATATGTATACATATATATATAATGAAATACTACTCAACTCGCTTTTTTAATGCTGTTTATCAAATTTTTCTCCTTTGCTCTTAAAAATTATTTGATTTTGACTTGTTTGGGGAAATTCAAATCAACATTTTTTATTGTGTTGAGAAAAAGAAATTAATTTCTTACAGTATAGATGAGTGAGGGATTACTTTCTTTCTATCAGCCAAATAAATTTGGAATAAAGTTGAGTGATTTTTTTCCATTAGCTTGTGAAAAGGCTATTTATTTCCAATGTAATTAGAAAACAGGTAATTCTAACTTAATGAAATAAAACCAACCCTGAAAACAAATAGGACTCATTTGCAGTTCCAGCTAAATTAGATATTGAAAAATGCTTTCATTCTGATGTTTCATTCATAACTGTCTAATGAAATTACAAATATAATATTTCAAAGAACAAGGGTGAAAACTTTGATCAGAGAAGGAAATGTATGTGTATAGATAGCATCTTGAGAAGCTCAAACTCACTTTGCCATTTTAAGCGTTCTCTTATTTATAAGTCAATGATGTTAAATGATGCATGAAAATTGAGTTTCTACCTGAATTTCATGAAAATGCTAAGTTTCACAGGAATTGAGTATAAGTAGTTTAAAATGTGCACAGTAGGTCAAATTGATATTGCAATCCATGAGAGCAGAAACCCAAGATTGCCTCTGGCAGCTGTTTAAAATAGGTTATAAATAAGATTTAACGTTAACAGCAGGGATTTATACTAACCATAAACAGAAAACAACCCACATCAATACATTAGGGACATGGACTACATTATATCAAAATTAAACTGTCCTTTTTTTTTCTTTGAAAAAGAACAACCAGTTAAAACCAGTTAAAATAGAACAATTTTTTTTCATATACATGCATGCATACATAAACACACATACACATACATAAATACTTTTGAATAGGAATAAAATAAGAAAATATTATTACTGTCACGTAGAATCATTGCCTTATAGATTGAAAATAATGGTTTTCCCGTAGTTTCTGTAGTAAGTTAATAGAAGTCCATAAAGTATGTAATAATCACAAAGAACTACTATCCTGGGATTAGAAGGAAATATATTTTTCTAGCTCTCCATACAGACAACATATTTAAAACCCTGGAGAATGGGGCATTTGGGGATAGTGATACAAGTCAAGTAAAAACTTGAAAAAACAAAAAAAAAAAGCCAGGTTTTTATAAAACTCTCTCAATTTCTCTAATCACTCAGCCTTGATTTAGAACATAAATTAATTAACAGTCTACTGTTTTGGGTTCCTCCTTTATTCCTTTTTTTTTTTCTCCTAAATCCCCACTTCTTTAGCTTCAGTCTTGAAAGCAAGGCCTGAGACTTGATTGCTAGAAATTTTGAGGAGCCTGTGATCCTGAGAAATACGAACACAAAACAAGACAAATGAAAAAGGAAAGGTACAAAAGTATTACCAAGTTGGCCACCAAACAGGTGACTGACACTCAAACCCATGGCATATTCTGAGGAGCCTCACAAAATATGTCAGAGCCATCTGACTGGGGGATAAAAGACAAAAGCATTTTTTTAAATCAGTTCCCACCCTTGTTTAGACAAGGCTGATCCTTAGATATTAACAGCCCAGCACTTCTGAATGCTCTGCAGGGTCCCAAGAATGTCCCACACTCAGTGTGTCACAAAAATAAAGCAGTTGGTGCTTGGTACATGACCCAAAGAAAGGCACCTTCGGATTACAACTGCCACAGCTGGTGGAGGGCTGGCTGGAGATGGTCGCCTCCCAGAAGCTGAGATCAGAGTGCCAGGTGGGGTCCAGAGCATGGTAAGGTGGGCATAAGAGCGGTCTGAGACGCCCATCTTCTTCCTCATGCAGTCTAGATTCTTTTAAGCTCCCCTTGTAGTGTTTCTAGACACCTCATTCTTGTTGCCATTCTCTACTTCTCAAGATGACTTTGTCTCAGATGTATTATTTTTACAGAGCCTGGTAAAAATAAAAGAGACATTTTTAACCGCAATATTTTAAAGTTCTCAACAGCAGGGTTAAAGAGGGCCCATGAAGCAAAATTTTGAATCCCCTGATTCGAGAGCTCCCATCAATTCAAGAAATGCTCATTCTTGGTTTTTCCCCATTCATCCCAAATTAGGCAAGTGACCTGAAATACCATCCTGAGATCCTGTCCTGAAACACGTAGCAAAATATTTTTTTCTAATACTTAAGAACATTTTTGGTTGACTCTCATTTTCAATTCTAAAGGTAGAAAATATTTCCTCTTATCATCAACCTGAGCTACCCGGAATGAAAGATTTCCTTTAACTTTTTTCTTGGAGACACTGTCATTTATGCCATATGCATTTATACATGTGTGTGTGTGTGTGTGTGTGTGTGTGCGTGCGTGAAAATGTTTGTTTGTGATTGTGTATGCATCTGAATACAATTTTAAGCAATTATTTGGTCTCTGTATTTGGAAAATAACACTACATTACTGAGACATGTTCAGCTTATTAAGTACACAATACCTGTAACATTTTGCCCCCTTTTTTGAAGATTAGAGTCTGAACAGTGTGCTTTTCTGCACCATAGTACCAATTAGAGATTGCTGCCAAAAGTCAAGACAAGAAAAAAAGGAACCTTATTACTGAAAAAAAAAGAAAAAGAACAATCATTGAAAGTTTAAGACTGAGAACTGACAACAGCTAAGAAACAGATTTAAATCATTAAACCAGGGATAAAGTTTCTAGGATACATTTGTTAATGTACCTGATGTGAACAGTTTCAAATAATTTATTCTTATTTAACATACATTTGCTTTTATTAGCTTTTACCAAGGTGCTGCTGGTATTACCCTCAGAGGCATTCTTTTCTTTCCACAAAACCTGTTTTAGAGGTAGAAAATCTAATGAGTAAGCTATAATTTCAGGGTCAAATGTCAAATGCTGGTAGAACTTCACCAAGCCTCAAAATTCTTATTTTGTCAATATCATTTGTCCAAAAGGATTATCACTCTTCAGGATAAAATAAAGAGACACAATTCTCATTCTTGAAGTATTAACTGTATACTCTGAGGACATAAGAGAGCCATTTACAAACATTTACATAATATGTAATTAAGTGTGAAGTTTCCCAGTATCATTGAAATATTAAAACATTATTAAGAGGAAAAATTTTTTAAGTCTGGAGTCAAAATAGATGATGTTTTGGATTTGAAAGAAAACTTATTGGAAATGAGAGGTTTGAATTTGGACTAGTGGAGAGGGATAGGAAATGCATTCTTGTAGGGAGTAATACATGAATAGTTCCACGAGACACATAGCAGTCTGTTCAGTCATATTGGCATTTTTCTATTTTCTTTAATTCCTTTCCATTGCTTTTTCTCCAGATTACTGAGGGCTGGCTCCCATTTGTCATTTAAGTCTCCCTTAAATATCCTTTATCATCTAATTTGTGTAGACACTAGTCATTCTCTAGTACTATATTTTATTTTCTTCAAATAACTTGCCTTAACTGACATTGTCTTCTTTATCTGCCATCCCCCACTAAAATGTTAGCTGCATGAGAGAAAAGAACTTGTCTATCTTCTTTACCTACTATATCAAGAGCAACTTGAATGGTGCTCAACATGAAGTTGATAACAAATCATATTTACTGAATGAATTGATGAATGTACATAAAACCACATGACCTTACTTCTTTCTTGGTGGGAAGTAGGACTTGAGCATGTCTTTTTTTCAATGTCTTTATGTTCACTAGTGGTTTCCTTGACTATGTTCTTGCTTCATTTAAAGTCTATTCAATAAAAGCAAAAGAAAAAATTGTGACTATTTTAAGAGACAATATTCTTGCATCTGTCTTATAAAGGTATGAATCTGGTAAGATGAAACACCTGGTCTTTTATATTTATAATATGATAATTAACATATATTATGGACATTTTAAAAAATCCTACAGATTTTCTTTTGTTTTCTCTAATACTCTATGTTTCATGAGATCTAAAAGTTTTTAAATAACTATGATGCCACATTGTTGCCATTAAAAATTTCTTTTAAGACCATTTGCATAACAAAGTAGTTAATAATTTGTTTGGTGTTGGTTGTTGTTCAGTTTTTCTAAAGAGAAATCTGGAATTTTATTATGTGATTCAAAACTAAGAGAAACACAAGAAATGTTTATTAGAACCTCTAAAATAAGTAATTTTCCTCACTGATTGAGACAGGAAATATGGAATTCTATGGCCCAGTAATTCTTTCACTTGCTTTTGAAGTCACAGGCCACTACTCGCACCCCCTTAAAGATACAAAAACATTAAAGATTGAAGTAAAAGAGCTGTGATTGAATATAATTCACTACTCCATGAAACAATTCAAATTAATGTCCTAACAATCACAGTTTTGTATTTAAAGAGCACACATTATTATGAAAAGATGTTAAGGAACCTTGGATTACTAATAAAGAAAGGATAGCTGAGGACCGTTAACTGTTTTTAAGAATATAAAAAGCTCTGTAAAAAGGTCGACCAACTATTTTCCATCTACATGGAGACAGGACCAAATTAAATATTTGCAAATTACAACAAAAAAAAAGATGTAAATTATACCTAAAAGGCTTTTTCACTGGAGAAGCCCATTGACATAGAACAGTTATCCTCTACTAGTTAAGTATTGAATATTTGGAGGCATAGGTTAAACAAGATAGTATTTTCTAGGTTTTTTTCTCCTGTCAAGAAACAGACACAAGTCTCCTCAAATAAAAGAGGCTGACAACTACCACAATAACAAGATACACATACACTTTATAATTCTATTTTCCCCTTTGACCATAACATTTTATTTGGAACCCAGAAAAAAAAATGATAAGGTGAACACAGGAAGTATGACTAGGTTAAAGAGGTTGAAGAAGATGGAAATAAATGGGGAAGATAAGATGAATTCATAGAAAGTGACCTGTGAATAAAGAAAACCAAGACTTCTATGTGGACTAGGACTGAAGTCCTGGACAAATTATCTATAGAACACCCCAAACAAAAGCTCCTTGAAATTAGATGCAAGTCATTTCATATGTGTTGTTTTTTCTTTTCCCTTTTTTATTTCTTTGTTTCTTTCTTTTTTAATTATGAGAAACGTTTATTCCAATGGTATTGTTGACTCCAAAATGTTTCAGGCTCTTACTCTAAACATTGCCCTGGACTAATTAATTGTGTTGCTATGGAAATCATGACTATCTTAACGTTAGGAGTTAGCTGCTGGATTGCAGGACTTCCTTCTTAAAGTTGGAGTGAAAAAGAAATGTCTCAATAAAGAGTCAAGACTATTGCAGTGACTATTTAAAGCTAAAGGAATGCCCTTTTGGCTCCAACTTCCCTGAGGCTATAGTTTAGGAGATAAATCTTGAAGCTCTTCAAAACGAAAGAACCAGTGTGTCTCTGAGGCCATGGCTTCTTCGCCTTCTCGGCTATTATTCTCAGCTCTGCCTCTAATGAATAAAGTCAAGGTACTGTGTCTTTTTTTCTTCTTTGCTCCACTCCCACCTATCTCAACTAAATGTGTCCCTAATAATACATTGTCTGCTAAGAATTATATAGAAATATGGTCACTTTGAAAGAAGCAGAGAAAATTAGTATATATTCAGTCATCAGTATTGTACCTACTCTGTAGCTAGCAGTGAGTTATTTATGTATAGATATCATGGTCGCCTAGTTTAATGTAGATTTAACTAGCAATAAAGAGATAATGTAGAGTTTGATGCTTAAAACTATTCTAGCTTTCCCCCTGAGCCATCGAATATCAGTAAAAATAAATAAATAAATAGATAGATAGATAGATAGATAGATAGATAGATAGATAGATAGATAAATGCACATCAACGTTTTAAAATAAGTTCTACCTGATGCCTTAAATCAGGGGTTGCAAACTTTTTCTGTACAAGACTAGATAGTAAATATTTTAGCCTCTATGGGTTGTGCAGTCTCTCTTGCAACTACTCAATTCTATCATTGTAACACAAAAGCTGCCACAGACAATACATTAGTGAATGGTGTGGCTATTTTCCAGTAAAAATTTTATTTACGAAAACAGGTAATGGCTAGATTTGACCACCAGGAACATAGTTTACCAACCCCTGATTGAAACAGTTGGAATTGTCTTTATTCTCTCAGATATGCTCTCCTGACTCCTTTCTCCAAACCCCAGATAAAGCCCAAAAGAAAGAGGAGAAGCATTTCCTGTCTGATAGCTTTCAGTCTCAGGGCCGTACTTCTTGCCTACCTGTTTCTGGCTTGCTCTACTGGTTTAAGTTTGAGGCTAAGTGTGATCTGCAACTTCCCAATAAGGACACTCAGTGGAGCTGTCTGGCTGCCATGTATTACCCTCAGTTTCTCTGGTGCTATGACCTTTCAAGGGACTGGCTGTGTGTGCCACTCAGTGTCAGGCCAGGCAGTCAGTGTTGCTGGAACAAAAGGAGTCCGTCTGCCTGTGAGCGTCGGAATCAAAGAAAAGATACATGCAGGTTTTGCAGCAAAGAAAGTTAAAATCTAGTTTAGACAGTTGCAAGTGCCAGAGATAGATGTGAGCTAATGCTCTCAACAACCTGTCCCTCCTCTTCTCAGGTGTCTCAGGAGTACAGATTACATAGGGAAAAATCAATCATGGAAACTAAGGGAGTTAGTTGGGGGTGTGGGTGCTACTGATTGGACGATTGGATGGGGCTGGGGTAATTGATCATTGTGTCCGTTTCTGGAATCAGCCTGGCGCCATCCTGACTGGTCCCATGGCTGGTGTGGTCCTTCTGCGTGGATGGTCCTGGGGCTCAAACATATCTAAGACTGAGATGTTATCCTTAGTGTGACCAAAACTTATTGTCCTCATGACTGTAGCCCTGAGAGGCTCAATAAATCTTATGTCCTAAGGCTTAATGATTAAAGGAACAGGCCTACGGAAGTAAAGGGAGAGAGGGTGGAAAAAGCAAGTGAGTCACAGTGCCATTATATGGGCAAGACCAGCTCGATCAATTTTGATCATTGTGTTTGGTTCCGGAATCAGCCTGGCGCCATCCAGTCTGGTCCCGTGGCCCATGGGATTGTTCTGCCTTGATGAGCCTGGAGTTGAAACACATTTAATCTAAGATGTTATCTTTAGTGTAACCGAAACTTACTATCTTCATGATTATAGACCTGAGGCTTGATAAATCTTATGTCCTAAGGCTTAATGATTAAAGGAGCAGGCATGCAGAGGTAAAGGGAAAGAGGGTTGGAAAAAGCGAGTGAGTCACAGTGCCATTATCTGGGCAAAACTAGATTGAATCAGAAAAAAATACCTGCATTAAGGAGATGAAATAACTTGAAACCTATTTAATTTTATTAACCAATGTCATCCCAATGATTTTAATAACAAAAAAATGAAATGAATGTCTATGTGCAGTTAGATTTCCAGGTTTGCAGAGCTGAATCACGGCATTCCCCTCAGGCAACCTGCCCAGCCACATCTACATCCCACCCATACCGTATGTGAAAAAGGGCAGCCTGGGAAAGCTGTACCTTAAGATCTCAGGTGTTTGACTACACTGGCCAAGTAGACTTTGAGGGCTTCTATGATTTTTAAGAGGCCTCCTTGCTTTCTTCTGTTTTTAAGAGTACCCTTAATTATCTGACCTCACCCCGCCTTAGACCAAAGCCCAGAGAGCTTCCCTCAACCTTAGACGTTGCTATGTGAAAAAAGGAATAAAGGTATTTGAGCTTGCATCTTGCACTACATGTCAGAAACTGAAAACTATATTCTCCTTTCACTTTTTATTTCTTCTTGAATAAATCCTAATTTACCCAGCCCACCTCTATGATAGATTAGATAGACAGACCACTAGGACACAGGTCATGCACTGAGAAAGTTCAAAAAGGAAAATGTGTACATGGTTTCAGACTATTACTCTGTTATGTGTTACACCCACCCTTCTAGGGTAGGGGTTGGTATTCAGGTTTGGAATAGAAGCCAAAATCTATGATTGGAAGTTCCTGTTGTGTCACTAAATATGTAATATTAGTAATAATTTAACTGAAGTATCTATTTCATAATTCTTTCAAGCTATTAAATCAGATTATATGATCACAAAAACACCTCTCAGCTAAAAAATGATCTTAATTAGTTTCTATTATCACCAACACAAATGCTCAAAAACCTCTTCATCTTTAGTCAATATAAGACTTGCAAATATTTCCATTGTCAACCACCTGACAATCATTAATTAAGGAACTCTAACTCTAAGCTTTGAATAATGCCATCATTTTTAGAAATAATTACTAATGAATCTCAGTTCTTCATTTGATTGACTATTTAACTGAAATATAAATGAAAGCAATATGAACTATAATACCTAAGGGTCTCCTAGCCCTTTCAGTATATTAATCATTTAATATAATAAACACAATTAAAATGCATCAATATCCCTTCTCACTGCTGCATGTGAGTAGGCTTTTGAACTATACCTATGTTTGCTTCACATCAGTCTCTACTGTTAGTAATTCATAAAATCACATGGTGAAAAAAATACTATATTCTTTTGCTTTAAGGATCTTACTTATATTTAGATTTCACACAGTTGCCATCTACAAACAAACAACCAAAAAGTTTTTCACTTTCCCTAGCTTTGGGATTTTTAAAGGATTTGGGTTTTACTTCATAACACAAGACTCAGAAACCTCTCTTAAAGCATTTGAAATTTCTAGATATTGGGAGTTTGAATATTGTCACTCCATATTGCATTTGACCATAGAAAATTTTTCCTTCTCCATCCCAACAAAGAGAGAAAGAAAGAAATGAGGTCAGAATGTTTTTTTAAACTTTCATTCATACATTTCTTTATTCATCTACTCAATTAGTAGATATTTATTGCTTCCTGTGTACCAAAAACTGCTAGATAGCTAGAATAGAAAGTCAAAATGAGTTTGGTTCATTCCTCCATGGAGCTTGGGGTCTAAATGGGATAGAATACAGGCAAATTAACTATGTCTCATTGTAATGCAAGGGCATATGAAAGAGATGCATAGCAGCTATGGGAGGGAGCACAGAAGAAGAAATTCTTAAGATAAAATTTTTTAATATTATGTGTTATTCATTGGTATTTGTATATTACCTTACCATTTTTTTTTTTATTTATGAGTACTTTAAGGGGGCTTACTTGAATTCATTGTAATGTCTATTTATAACACTATTTATGACACTATTTATTCCTGTCACATAAACACAGGAACTTAAAAATATTTAATGAGCATTTGTTATTTGGAAAACTTTGGGTCAGTTAGTTTGCCATCTGTGAGGAAAAAAAATGGAATTTCAGTATACAAGAATAATGAAAATTAAAATGAATGAAAAATCACTATTCCAAAAGAGAACACCTGGAAAATATGTTTTCAGAAACTGAAGGTCAAGGAGGGGCAAAGCACATCAGAGAAAATGAGTTTCTTAATCTTATAGAGCCAGATTTGCCTAATGAGAATATAGCTTATGACAAAATAATTGTCTAGTAATTACTCTAAAAGATGAAACAAAATCAAAATTAAAATAGAGCAAATTGCCTTTTGTATTGTGGCCAATGACAAGTAGTGTACCTTCACACTGCAAAATACTACTTTCTTTCTGTGAGAGGTGACAGATTGCTTGGAGGTTAAGTGACTAGGTTACCCCATGTAAAACCTCCTGCAACCCTGTCCCTTAGCAGAGGTACAAAGTTTATTATTGCTACTGTTATGCGTGGCAATTTCATATTCAGTAATTAAAAATATGTTAAGCCATGCACATGTATGTGTAGCAAATATTACAGTTTATAACTACTGAGTGCTTGCTCTATGCCAGAGACCATTCTGGGTAATTTATATGTATCAATTTATTTTACATGCACAAATCTAGCACATAAGTGTTCTTATCATTCTTTATATAAATAACTGAGACATGGAGAGGTTGAGGATGTTGCCTGAAAATTTCGCATAAAGCCAGAGGCAGATCCTGGATAGAAAATCAGGCACGTTAGGTCCAGAGCAGGTGTTCTCAGTGACAGAACAATGTTCCATGTGTCCTACATAGTCCAGAAGTCAGAGAATTTTATTTTATTTTATTTTTTTACATTTTTTTAAGAACACGATCTAGCACTTATTTCACATAGCATAAAAGTAAAAACAAGTTTGAGTCATAGATGAACCCATAATGAGTGAAGCAGTTGTTACCCTTTTATCTACTATGTCTAGATACTTTTAAAATTAGAAAGAGACAAGTAGATGACACTGAGACAACCTACTGGGCTCAGGCACCTAAGGGAAGACATTCAGGATGTGTTTCTCTGCTTTCCACGATCCGGTAAAAAAGATTTTTTTAGTGCACCTAAAGATAATAAGCCACATTAACATATACATGTAAGAAATTGAATGTCATGTTAATTCATTCAGAAAGGAGAATATGACTTTTTGTTTATTTTATTCATGTAGAAATATTTATTGAACAGTATCATAAAGTAAATTCTATGAGAGACATTTGTAATATCAGGGTGTAGAAATGCAGAACACTTTGATAAGGAGGTATGTTAGTTAGCTAGGGCTGTCATATTAGAGTACTACCGACTGTATGGCTTAAACAATAGAAATGTATTATCTCACAATTCTGGAGTCTAGAAGTTCAAGATGAAGATGTCAGTAGGGTTGGTGTCCCATGAGACCTCTCACCTTGAGTAGCAGATGACAACCTTCTCACATGAAAGAGTGAAAGCTCTCTGACGTCTTTTATAAAGATCCTAATCCTATTATTAGGACCCCGCCCTTATAACTTCATTTAATCTTAATTACTTCCTTAGAAACCCCATCTCCAAATACAGCCCGGAGGCAGGGCGGATGGTTAAGGTTTCAACGTCAATTGTTTTCGGAGGACATAAACATTCAGTCCAGAACAGGAGGTAATGATGCATGAATAAATAAAAAAAAATTAGACCCAAGGAAAGTGACAAAAGAACAAAATCATGAGGATTTTGTTGTTGCCTCACTGTTGTTATTTTTTTTAAGTATTATATTTAGCAAGATAATATATTTGAAAATCTTGATGCCATGGACAATTCGAGAAAAATGCAAACGATCAAAATTAATTCAGGTAATAGAAAAAAAGTACTTGGAAATGTTATCAAAGAACTAAAAAAGAGTGGGATCAGTATTAGTTTCAAACTCTCAAGAAAAGATAATCCTCATGCTGTAAAACCTTCTCCATAGAACTACTTGATGTATAAAATATGTATTAATAACAACAGATAGCGCTTATTTTGCACTTAAAATTTTTTTAGGAACAGTGTTATGCATGTATTAGTTCATCTAGCCCATTATGTAGATAGTCAAGCCTCAATACTAAAATTTAAGTAAAAGGGCCCCATAACAAAAAAACACATAGTCACTTCTGAGTATGTATGTAAAAATACCTAAATAAAATCACTAATTTGTACAGAAGAATGGCGTTTTTTCAATAATTTAAGGAAGATTTAAATAATAAAATGACACATTAAAGACCTGATGAGAAAAACCACAGGATATTCTTAGTAGAATAAGCATCTAATGAAAATAAATGAAAAAATAGACTCGGTAATAGATTAAAAGGTGGAATAGTAAGCAACTTCCTTAACATGAAAACAGTCTCTCTATTTTACAAATAAAAATATGCCAAAGATGCTAACTACCATTTTTATTATTTAACATTATTCCAAAAATTCTAAGCCATTAAAAGTGTATTTTATGTATTGAGAACTAAAAAACATATATAACTTACATAGGATATGCATATATATCCTAAAGACTCAATCAACCCAACACAAAATTCTTAAAATTAATAATTCTGTAGTATACCAATGAAATATAAAAATGCAAAAGCATCAGTTTTGCTCTATTTTAGAAATAATCAGAAGTTATGAGGAGGAAAAAAGATACTCTACAAAACAGCAGCAAGGACAACAAAAACATGAAATGCCTCAGAAAAAAATAAATATTCTATACATAAGACATCACCAACCTTTACTTTGGAATATGAACAAATTTAAAAGAACAATGTAGTATGTTTTCATTGAGAACAAATACTTTTGGTATGTCATTATTTTCAAATAATTTTAATAGACATGAAATATTTCTTCAAAATATTAACCTGATTATTTTCTTTTCAATATTGGCTTGATAAAAATAATTATAATGTTATCTGAAATAATAGGTTATATACAATCGAAGAAAACAATTATGAAGGGAAAAATTAATATAAACAATTTAAAACATGTTATAACACTATAATCAACAGCTAGATCAATGGGATAGAATAGATATCCTTGAAATAAACTCATACATACACCCAAAATTGTGTGATATATAAAGTATCATAAAACTATGTACAAAGGAAAGATTATGAAATAAATATTGCTAGGATGAATTGGCTACATATTTAAAAATATATTAAGTTGTTCTTTATAAAAATATGAAAATAATTTTAAAGAATTTGAAAGTCTAATATAAAACCAATTAAAATTAAACCCTAGAATAGCATATTGATTTGACTGATTGTTAGTTGTGAAATGCTTTCTGAGTATAAACACAAAGGGAAACAATGGGGGGAAAAGATATATACTTTTGAATACTCAAAATGCTAAAACAAAATCAAAAGACAATTTATAAAAAAACTTTGAAATAAACATATCGAAGAGAAATTATCATTAATAAGTATAATCTGATAAAAAAATTTCTTCAATTTAGTAAATTAAATTGTAAAAGCAATTTAGAAAATAGACAAATAGGCAGTCCATATACAAATAAATATGAATAGCCAACAAGTACAAACTTTCTTTACTAGTTATCAAATAAAGTAAATAAAGCAAAAACTCAAATTATATATTTTTTATCAAATTCAAAAGAAGCCATATAACTTAAAAGATAATACTCAGTTTGTCTAGATTCTTATAAAAAGAGTTCTTTCCTTTTTTAAGAAAAGATGAGTTCTTAACTTTTTTAAAAGGATATATAGCCTTGAAACTGTTCGAACTCTTTTATCTAATTTTCCCCTTTTTCTACATCAATCCTGAGGAGTTAATCAGAAATTGTCGTATGAGACTCACTTCAATTAGAGATTGTGCCAGTATCACTTTATCAATATTTTAATAATTCAATCAGTCAAGAGTCAGGGAGCAGTCTGATACATCCTACTTGTCTCCACAAGTCCTCCTTTATTCATTATACATAGTGTCTGGCCCAGAATTACAAAAGCCCCTATGTCGCCTCACATAGTGGGGAGCATTTAAGTTATAAAACATTTCTATTTTATGCTTAAGAGAGTTGTGTGGCTTATGTGACATTCTCTAGGGAGCCAGGCCGCATAAAACCACCCAAACTAGGTTTGTTTACAATCAGCCATCCTAAACTAAAAACGTGTTCTTCAAAGTATTTCATAGATAAGAATTCTTTCTTCTGGCAGATATTATTAGTCTGTTGGTCTGTGGTCAAGTTATTATGTTTATAAGACCAGGTCACCTACTTTCTGCCCTCCCACTCCCCAGAAGCATATTCCTGGTAATCAGGAGGGGTCACAGACTAGCTGCTTTAATGCCTTCCTCCCCAACATTACTTTTACAGTAAAACTTTTCTGAAAGATAAAAAAATGAAAGAAAAAAAGAGACCACTCAAGTCATGGTGTTTACTATGAAGTGGAGAAAAGCAAGACCAATACCAGTTATAACAATTCATTATAGGAATCCAAGAAATAGGTGATACAAGCCTAAACAATGAAGTGACTGATGATAAAAGGAAAGAGGGAGTGAGATTTAATAAATGCTACAGCATTTTCATTGACTAAATGCAGTGATTGACTAGATGTTGAGTTAAGGGAGTAGAGGGAATAAATAATGATTTCCAGATGGAAGCTTGGAAAGATAGATGGATAATATGGCTATTTGCAGAGAGAAGGAGAACAGAGGGGAGCAATATTTGGGAAGGTTAATAGAAGATAAGAGAACTGATTATATTTAAATTCTAATAGAAAGCAACAATTAGAGACATAGAAATTGAAGATATAGAAAAACACAGGGAGAATAAATGGAATGAGGTCACTTTATTCATTTAGATTCCAGAATTATGCGGGGGATCAGCCTTTGATAGGAAGACAGTCATTTTTCCACTGTGGTGGGAGGGAAGTAAACAAGCATGTTCTCTTTTGCTCTAGTCTCTTTTGATGGCCTCCATTTTCTCTATCATAGTCACCAAATAGGCACTTTCTTTTGAGTATTCAACTACTTGATAAACTAAATATTTCAAAGATTATTTATTAGAAGTGAAATCAGAATGAGAATGTTAGATGACCCTTGAGGATGGGTCATTCAGGTTATCAAGAAAGATGCCAGTAGGGCCAGATTAATTAATACAATAGAAGTCCTCCAATCCATGGACTAGAGTATTCATATCTCTAAGATTAAGGGTTTTTTACTTCTGGGATGTTTTTACTCTCATTCTTGGATTTTTTACTTCTCAATTCCCCCTTTCCACTTTTCTTCTCATATCTTCTGTTAAGTATGTTAATCAGTTCATTTTCAGATTATTCAGTTGCAAGCTAATTAAACTTGTTTCTTTTCTGTAGTCTCTTTAGTCACACTTTTATCATATTGTCTCTTAGGCTATTGACTTCCTTGTGGCTCATCCTTTCTATTTTAGTTCTTACTGGCCTATTCTCTTATTATAGATTTAACTTAAAGTTTCAGAAGCTCCTCATTAACTACAGTGATGTGTTTTTATTTAATCCTAGTAAAACTGATGCTAATTAGTTTCACTTGAGTTCAAAAGATGATCAGCCTGCAAAATTTGGTCTGATCCAGAAACTGTTGTCATGGCAATGCCCCATCTAATATAGTGTTTACCGCTATAGATAGATAGTCTCTGTTTTCTTCCTGCAGCCTTCTTCGTTGTACCTGTTAACATCTTTTGATATGCATGATGGTGTTTTATTTCTTTTTTTATTTTTATTTATGTATTTGTTACTGAAAGAGCAAGAACTTCATATTGAGAAAAAAGATATAGAAAAGAGCTAAAGAAGATAGAGCAGGTTATTTCCTGCGAATTCACTCCCTTGCCCTTAAAAAGGATTGAAGCCTTTACTCTTAGCAGACAGACCTCAGAAATTAAAGAAATGTTCTGGGAGAGATGAGGGATGGGAGTGTCTCAGCTGGATTTGGGATTCTAGGCCCACACATTCGCTGGGTAGGAGCAGAAGTGAGGCTGCATCAAATGGATTCTCAGACTAGTGGTAGCCAAAGGATGAAGAAGACAAAGAGTGAATAGGGACTGCTACTGCCAGATAGGTCTGGGGTCCATATAAAACTCCCAGCATCTTTTACAGAAACAATCGAAGGACAGCTTGAAGAAGAGAAGTTCAAACTCATAATGTGGTCATTAAAAGCATATGACTTTATACGGTAGTCTGATGAGATTCAGGAAATTTGGAATATAAAATTTATAAAGAAGGAATTCTTCCGGGTTTTCTTTTTTTATTTTTGCATTGATTATTTTTTTATTAATTTTTAAAATTTAGTTTCAAGTATATAGTACATTGGTTAGACATCTATATAGTTCATAAAACGCACCCTCACTCCCCTGACCTTGCACCTAGCCAACGTATTAATGCTAACTGCATTCCTATGCTATGCTCCCTATCCCCATGACCATCCATCAGCTACTAATTTGTACTTCTTTAGCCCTTCACCCCATTCTCCCAGACCAAATTCTCCCAGAGGAGAGGCAAATTCCCCTCTCCTCTGTCTGTCACCAAATTTGTTCACTATATTTGTGAGTCTGTTTTTGATTAGTTCAGTTTTTTTATTCCTTAGATTCCACATATAAGTGAAATCATAAGTGTTTATCTTTCTCTGTCTAACTTAAACACCTTCTAGGTCCATCAAAGCAATATCTTTTTCTATCCCCTTCCTTTTCATATGTAGGGGTCTTGTTTTCTATCCTTTCAGTCACTCTATCTTTAGATTGGAGCACTTAATTCTTTTCCATCTAAGGTACTTATTGATAGGAATGTAGTTGTTACCATTCTTTACTCTTGTTTTTGATACATGGTTTTTCTTCTTAAAGAAGTCTTACCAACATTTCCTGTAATACTGGCTTGTTTTTGTCTGGGAAGCTCTTTATCTGTCCTTCAATTCTAAATGATAGCTTTGCTGGATAAATTATTCTTGGTTGTATATCCTGGGTCTTCATGCTGTCAAATATTTTTTGCCAGGCCCTTCTGTCCTGAATAGTTTCTTTTGAGAAATCATCTGCCAGTCTTATGGGTGTTCCTTTGTATGTAATTATTTGTTTTTTCTCTTGCTGCTTTTAATATTCCTTCTTCGTATTTAATCTTTGGTGTTTTAATTATGATATGTCTTGGTGTGGGCCTCTTTGGATCCCTAATTTTTGGAATTATCTGAGCTTCCTGGGGTTTTATGTCCATTTCCTTCACCAGATTCAGGAAGTTTTCCATCATTATTTCTTCAAACAACTGTTCAACATCTTGATTTTCTTCAGTTACTCCGATCAGAAAAATATTTGGAGCCTTAATAGTGTCCCACATGTTCCTTAAATTATTTTTATAGTCTTGGCATCTTTTTTCTTGCCATTCTGATTGATTGTCCTGATTGGCTTTCCTGTCCTTTAGATAGGGCATGTGATCCTCTTCTTTATTCACTTTGTTTATTCCTTTGTTTATTTCATTTAATATACTTCTCATCACAGATAATGTGTTCTTCATTTCAGACTGGTTTCCTTTTATAATTTCCATTTCCATTTTTATGTTTCTTATCTCTTTGTTTAAGTTCTCTTTGAATTTATCTACATTTCCCAAAAGTTCATTGAGCATCTTTATAACCAGCGTTTTGAACTCTGCATCTGTTAGATTACTTGATTCCATTATATCTGAATCTCTGTTCTGTCATATGGTTTCTATTTCTTTGTCTTCTCATTTTGGCTGCCTTTCAGTGTATGTTTCTATGTACTAAGCAAAGCTCCTAAGTCTTCTGGTCTTATTAGTGTTGATTTGTGAAGTAGGTGTCCAGTGGCACAGTCCTGAGAGGGGTTCATCTGCAGGCTAAACTTAGCCCAAGCCTCTACCCTTCCAGGGCCACCTGTTAAGATTCAGCAAACAATCTACAGATGCTGTGCTTATAGTTGCCTCAAAAGGTCACACCAGAAACCGAGGCTGCCTCCAGTATAAGTCTCAGCAAGGAGCACCCGATTCACTGAGGATACATCTGGATGTGGCTTAGGTGGCACCTTGAGTTGGTGAGGTGGGTTTTCACGAAATCCTCTGGGCGGAGCAACCTCTGTCATCCAGTTTGATGACCTCAGGGCTATGGCGGTGCTGTGTCCCTACACTGGGAGAGGGGAGGGCTCAACAGGGAACAATGGATACCGCCGGCACTTTTGTACAGAGCGAGTCTTGCCTTGACCCTCACTCCAACAATGTCTCTCTGTAAGTCCCTGGTGCTCTCTGCACACAGCAGAATCGGCACTGGTGCTCAGAGCGAGCAGGTCCGTTACAGCGAAAAATCTACTCCGGAACACGGCCCCTTTAAGAGGCTTCTGCCACTGCTGCAGCCTCGTCTCACTCAGCTGCTGGGGACCAGCCAGCCCCACGTCCTTGCCCCATCCTACCTTCTGCTATTGCAAGGTGTTTTCTTGGACTTTTCCCTAGTTGTATGGCTTGTTCCTCTAGATCCAAGCGAATTTTACTTGCTGCTGCTCCTTGTTTCCATCACAACTTTGATTTGGTCACCAGAAGGGTGAACAGAGCCTCTATCATCTACGTCATTTTTTTTTCACCCTCGGAATTCTTGTTTTAAGTAATGTTTAAAATAAATACATGTAACTCCTTTAAAAACATTAACTGATGGCATTGTGTGGACACACTCTGGAATATAACTGAAATTTTATTTAAATTAGTTCTTTTCCCTATGTTTCTTGTTTTGGGGCAACCTGGCTCTTTGAAGTTAGTTACTTTTTAAAGCTGACTCAACAAAGCAGCACATACGTAAGTCACCTAAAAGCAGGTGTGCCTAGAAGGAATACAACTACCAGAGAGGCCTTGGATTAGCAATTGCAAACGTGTCAATTATCTTTGATTTTCTTTGACTTGCTTTAGGAACACCCCAATAATAAAACAAAGCTAGGCTCCTCCCTATTCTGATTCACCTCTCTAGACTTTCTTGAGGGCAGTGAAAAATTATCTAAAACTTGTAATATTCTGAACCCAGTGTTCCTGGCCACTGGTTTCCAGAATAAGAGCATGGAGGAAGTATTGGTGATTTGAAATGAAAAATGGCTCCAGAGAATTATATGTCATAAAAGAAACATTTCTAACAAGATCCAGGGTGATGCTGGTGCTAATCCTTTCAATCTGGGGAACACACCTATTGAGAACCACTGGTCCACTGTGTTATGAAAGAATTAAAAGGATTGAAAGTGAGTGCCAGGTGGACCGTTTAAAAAGCAATGTAACAGTCTGTACAAGAGGTGATAGAAGTATAACCTAGGGAAATGGAGGGACATCGACTCATCTAAGAAATATTTAGGAGGCAAAATTGTCAGAATTTGGTGCTGGGTCGGGTATGGTTTTGAAGGACAGAGAGATATCAAGAAGAATCCACTGGGTCAATTGCTCTACTTGGTATGTGAAAGGAAGGAAGTCTCATCTTCAGAGCCAGGAACAAACACATAGCAATATATCTTGTCAACATAAGAGGGTTTTTGTTGTTGTTGTTGTTGTTGTTGTTTGTTTGTTTTTTTTAAGGCTACCTTGACTTTCATTGACTGGTTGCTATGGGCTAAAACCTGGCAATAATCATAGTAAGCACTAGTGCTGACAGTCAAATTATGAAAGCTTGTTGGCCTCCAGGGCAGCCAGAAAGCATGTTTTAGGAAAATGCCAGAAAAGCATTCTTTGGCCCTGTCAGTGTTATTCCCTATGCACAGGTGGCACTTGGGCCAAGTTACCCTTGGGCTCAGTGTCAGATCTAATTGTTCAATCCTCAGCTGAAGCCCAGAAATAGAGTTTCTAATGTAAATAAAGACAGTGATTAAGAACTAGTGATTATAAATAGAGAGAGAGAGAGAAGAGAGAAGATTAAAGATCAAACTAAAAAAGGTTAATCCTGAATTGAAAAGAAAATTTCAAAGACAGAGAATGTAGAAACTGCCCAAGATAAAGAAGTCCATAGTGCAGGAAAAGTGGCAGTTGGCAGCTTGCACACCAAAGGAAACAAAGGTTTGAGACAAAAAAAGAAAGAGAGAGAGAGAGAGAGTTTTTTAAACATTTTAGTGGTAATATCTCTAAAGACAAAACCACTGCAGAAATAAACCAGGGAATTCAAACATGTGCCAGAGTATGTTCTGAGGAATATTCAAGAAAAGGAATGGTGACCAAAACTGGCCCAAAATTTTGTTGTCAGCTTCTCCAGTGTTCAGAAAAAGTAAAACTGAGGCTTACCACTGGAAATATCAGAGATCATATCCAAAGGTTTTTGAAAAAGGTTCACAAACACAAATTCGATGGCATTCCAGACATCAATCAGTGACTTCTTGCCAAAAAGTAAATGGCATCTCTCCCAAAGGTAGGAGACATTTGGCTCAGGATCTAATGGGAGAATTATGGGAACTCAGAGCAAAAATACTCAGGAGAACAGTTCATTGGAATATGGGGTGTCAAGGAATTCTTTGAAAATGAAGGGATGAATATATAAAATTTTATATTACTTTGAGGCAGAACATAAATTGATGCATAGTATAGCAATTGGAAGGGTTATATTTTTATTCTTGTAAATGATCTTAGTATAAAAATTGTAGGGAAAAGTAAAAGCAAAATAAAACGATAAAACAACCTCCCCCCCCCAAAATAAATAAAACTGGGCAACTTAAATTACATTTTGCAGAAGACTTTTGCAGAATCCCATCCTAACATCATGGCACTGAATACCACGATAATTATATGGGGAACAAACTGGTCTCTGAGCTTGCCTAAACAGATTACTAATAGTTCAGTTAGACACTACTTACCACCAAATCCCTAAATTCTGGGTGGAGTCTGTGGTTTAACATATAGAGATTTGAGAATTTAGATATAGTTTATTTTTAATCCAGATAATTATAGACGTATTTGAAAGATTCAAATTATATGTTTCATATCCTGCAGGAAGAAAGTAAGGAGGAGGGGAAATAATCAGATGATGATGATTATTATTATTATTATTATTATTATTACTAATTATCATCATTATTATTGCTTAATTAGGGTTTTAGGGGAATTTATTGATTTCGAGCAATAAAAACAATTATAACTAAAGTAAACAAAAAGGAAATTATTGCAAGTTGATGGAGTATCCCTTGGAACTGAAAGAATACCAGAAGAATCAAGCCCCAGAAGGCAAGAGTCCAAGGAGCAACTTGAACCACTTAGCAGAGTTTACAAAATTTTCTTCTCAGAGAACCTTGCTATGATGAATCAGCCCCAACATTTTTCCCTCTTGGCCCTTCCACTCAAGTTTCAAATTCCTAGAGAGAGTTTGAATGATCTGGCTTTCATCCTCAACATTGGGTTAGAAAAGGGAGAGACAGCCTTCTCTACAGTTCCAAATGTTGCACACAAGAGAGGAGAGATAATGTCCCACTAGGAAATTGGGGTGCTATTATCAGAAGGAGAGTGATTGTCAGGCAGTAAAAACCAACATACATCTGCTAAAGTACAATATGCTTATAGAGTAACCTTTTATAAAATGGTTGATTACATTGAATTATTGAAAGACTCTACTTATATTTATTATAAATGTATGATTACATATTTTATACAGAAATTATTAATAATGAGTTTTGAACTTATAAGAGATTCATATGTGTGTGGTTAGAAATGGTAATAATTTGCATAGAAATCAGAAGGTATCTATTATTTCAAGAGTTTTAGCTGTGATAAGAGCTCTGATTCTAGACTATTTACAGGGAATAATATAGTCACAAATAACTTACAAAGTACATTCTATGGTCCAGGCACTATCAGAAACACTTTACAGATTTTATTTAACAGGGAAAAAGTCATGATGTGACTATGTGTGGCAAATTTTTTTAACTATCTCTTAACTTTAGTCCACCTATCTGTCAGTGATTCATTTCTGTTCTTTAGAGATGGTCTGAGTTGATCTGAATATCTCAAATGGATCCGAAGTTCTGTTCAAATGGTCTATGACCTTTGCACATTTTCACCAAGGATCAAAAGTCTCACCTTATCAGGAATGGTTGACTTTGCACCCACACAACAATTAGAGAATAAGGATACCACACAGCAATTGTCAAACACGTTGACCCAAGAACTTCTAAGGGCATAATGGAAAATTTTTTCAACCCCATATGCCTGCTAGTGTGAGACACAGAGGTGCATTGAAGAAATAGGTGGTAGTTGCAATCTAGGATTAAAGTCCCAAGTGGCAAGTTACAATCACAAGTGTCCTGTTCTATCTTATAGTTTTAAGCAAGTATGAATTGTGTTCTACAGTATACCCTTTTGTTTGTTTGTTTAGTCAGCTTTTTCTTGTTTTCTTTTTTTTTAAATTTTTTTAGGCGAGACAACTCTTGGTTGACCTCACAGATTGCAAGGATCTTGTCAGCTTACAAACGCTTTTTTTTTTTTTTTTTTTTTAACTTTTTATGCCTGTAGCACCTGGTCTTCCTACGTGGTCTCTCATCCAAATACTAACCAGGCCCAACCCTGCTTAGCTTCTGAGATCAGACGGGATCAGGCTTGTTCAGGGTAGCATGGCCGTAGACTTTTTTTTAAATTTAAAATAAGGATTCAACGCACGTGCATGAGCGCTCTCTCCCTCCCTCTCTCTCTCTCTCTAAGTAGAATTATCATTCTTTGAAGAAGCCTCCTGTTCTCCTTGGTTTCATATTTCTCTCCCTAATACCTTGAAGAGTATTTATGGTTTGAGAACTCTAAGTCAAACCTTTTCTAATCAAAACTCTCTTCTATTCTTTAACATTCAGTAGGGTATTCTTAAAGTATGACTGAAGGTCATCTATTAATGAAAAACAATCATATATGTATCAAGTCTTATTAAGTAGTACTTTTACTAAAGATTCTGTTATTTTTGATGCTAACGTCTTTAACTTACATTCTTTTCTAGTACTTGAAACTATTAAAATTAATTAAAAAGTTTTAATTACATTATTTACTGTTACAATTTGCTTTATGCTATACATCCATTGCTGTTACTGGTGAGAGCTATAATAACACTGATCTGAGTGCTTTTATCGATTAATAGTTCAAGACATGTTGAGTATCTACCTGAATTTTAGTTATGAGGAATAGGTGAAAAGTTCCTATCAAGGGGATGTCAATTTGGCTTCTAGAGGCAAACTTTTCTGACTAACTGCTACTACTATTTAGTAATTGATCCTGATAGCAGTGAAAAGTTAAGAGGAGAAGATGTGCAGAGCCTAAACAAAAAGAACCCCTCAAGTGATACAAAATGTCCAGGAAACAGGAAAACGGAATGGCACACAGTGGTAGGAACATTGTTTCAACCTAGTGACGAATTCTCTCTCACTTGGCCAAAAAAAGAGGCATAGAACTTAAATGTACTAGATAGATGCCAACTTTGAGACTTGACAGAGAGGCAAAACTGGGAGATTTTGCTCATCTAGTGGTAAGAATACCTGTATGTCAATTTTAATGGTAGTTATTTTGTAGAGGGATATATGTTAAGTGCCCAGAGAAAGCAACTAAGTATATATTCATTCATTTACATTTGGTTCATTTTTGTTTAATTAGTTACCAAGCATTTTACCTTAAACATAGCTGGGACTCAAATAATCCATCCACTCATTCATGCAACATATACAGTATTTATTAAGCAGTTACTTTATTCTAGTGATGGAGGATATAGCAGTGATGAAACACAGCCTGCATGGAGCTTACATTCAGCTCTCTCCAAGATGATTGCAATCTCTGGCTGTAATCTGAGAAATCAGTGAATATAAAATGTAGTTGTCAAGTGCCCAGACTCTGGAGCCAGGTAGCCTTGGTTTGAAAGTGTGCTCTGCCACTTTCTAACTGTGCGATCTTGATAAAGTTTCTTAACCATTTTGGAACCCAGATTTCTTATCGATAAAACGGGAATATAATGAGGTGATGTATGTGCTTACATATATATATATATATATATATATATGATATATATATATATATATATATATATATATTAGTTAATGTAAACATGTTAATGTAAGTGCTCGGATTAATGTTTGGCACTAATAAGCATCATGTAAGTGTCAGGTAGTTTTCTTGTTAAGGAAAATTGATTCAAATTTAACTCATGAGTAAATAGTCCTTTATTATAGAGAGAAGGATGCAAACCAGTAAAATCAAGACAGTAAAACTGGAGGTGGCAAATGCACCTCAGTGGATTGTTGATGTTTATTTTATTTGTTGAGAAGATTGTAGAAGGGGAGCATAATTCAATGGTTAAGCTAGTTACTCATATCTCTGGCCCTCAGTTTCCTCATTTGTAAAGAAGAGGTGATAAAAGAGTTTCTTAATAAGAGTTCTATGAGTATGAAAGGAAATGATGTATGCAAAGTGCTTGGCACAAGGCCTAGCTGAGAGCAAGCATTTGCTAAATGGTGGCCATTAAAGTTGTAACCTGATTATATTAAATTGATATCATTTATAAAGATAGCTTTTTGCCATTGCATTTCAATTCAAAGAGGAGTTAAGGAAACTTCAAATGAGAGCATTTCTAAAAACCATTAAACATTGATAAAAAAAAAAAAACAACACTGCAGTACTTCGTCAAATTATGTATACTAAAGGTTAATATCACTCCATGAAAAAGGAGATCTATCTAGTAAGTTTTCTTAGTCTGTGGATCCCAGGATCTAGAAAAAAAATGAGAAACTATTTGACTAATTAAATGTATAAAGTAGGATCAATGTAACTAAACTTCCATAAACCTCCTCTTGAATTGCATCATAATATATTTTCAGTACTCTTTATTGCTAAATTTTTATATTTTTGCATCTGTGTTCTTAAGTGAAATAGAATTTCTTTAACTTCCAAATCTTCTTTTGGTAACAAGATAATAATTGGCTTTATATAATAAGTTAAACTCCTTTACATATTTTTCTTAGTTCTAGAATAACTTTTTAAGTGACAGTAGTATTCTGCATTCATTGAATTGTTGCAAAACTATCTAAGTCTAGTGTTGGTTTTTAGTTATCATTTATGAATTCCATTTCTTTAACTGTTATTTGTTTAATCATAGTTTCTGTTTAAAATTGGCGTTTTCTATTTATGCACAAATACAATGATTCGTTTCATCAGTTTTTCAAATTTATTATCATAAAATTAGTCAAAATAGTCATTTTTAGTTTTTCTATGTTAAACCGATCTGTATTTACTTTTTAAATATTTAATTTGAATTTATTTTCTTGATTATCCTTGTCTGAAGTTTTTCTTAGTATTTTTTCCAATTTTATTGTTATAATTGATGTACATCATTGTATTAGTTTAAGGTGTACAATATAATAATTTGATATATGTGTGTATCGTGAAACGATTACCACAATAAGCTTAGTTAAATATTCATCACCTCACATAGTTACTTGTGATAGTAATTATCTCAAATTTCTGCTTGCAATTTTAGTGATTTCTATCCATATCTTAATTCCTTACTACTTATTTCTTTAGTTTTGTACCAGTTTTTTGCCAATAGAGCATTTGATTACCACATCCCAGTAGATATTGGATGGACTAACAGATTGTTAAATGTAAACAGAGAAAAAGTTTGATTCTTTATTAACTTTCATCTGAACTGCAGATTTATATTATAATCTCAAAAAGTGTACTGGTAAATAAGTCATTATATCAACTGGAAAATGTTCACAATTCTGAGGTGATTTCAAAATACTGAAACTTTTAGTCATAGCTTTAGTGATGACAGTTTTTGTTGTGCATTTTTCCAAAAGCAAATAAAAATATAACAGGTAAGGACGGCATTAGCAAAAAGCTGTAACTCGACTTGAAGATATGTTGGTACATACATAACAAATCTTGACATTATTTGTATCATTTAGGGTAAACTTCCTTTTAAAAGCAGGTTTCTTGGCTAAAATGAAAGCTGTTGCTCTCAATGGTTTGATAACACTGAAGAGGAAAGTTAAGTTGATTTCACGATTAAATGTACTTTAGTATGTACCACTTGTTGATCTCAAATTATATTTATAATTAATTTTTCATCCCTAACCCTATCTACTCCTCTATCTTTCTCCTTCTGTTTCACAGAAAAAACTATGACATCAGCATCCAAAGGAATTCTCCGCCCATTTTTAATCGTCTGCATTATCCTGGGCTGCTTCGTGGCATGCCTTCTCATCTACATCAAGCCCACCAACAGCTGGGTCTTCAGCCCGATGGAGTCAACCAGCTCAGTGCTGAAAATGAAAAATTTCTTCACCACCAAAACTGATTACTTTAATGAAACTACTATTCTGATTTGGGTGTGGCCATTTGGGCAAACTTTTGACCTTACCTCCTGCCAAGCAATGTTCAACATCCAAGGATGCCATCTCACAACAGACCGTTCTCTGTACAACAAATCTCACGCAGTTCTGATCCATCACCGAGACATCAGTTGGGATCTGACTAATTTACCTCAGCAGGCTAGGCCACCGTTCCAGAAATGGATTTGGATGAATTTGGAATCGCCAACTCACACGCCCCAAAAGAATGGTATTGAGCACCTGTTCAACCTGACTCTGACTTATCGCCGCGACTCAGATATCCAAGTGCCTTATGGCTTCTTGACGGTGAGCACAAACCCATTCGTGTTTGAAGTGCCAAGCAAAGAGAAGTTGGTGTGCTGGGTTGTTAGTAACTGGAACCCTGAGCATGCCAGGGTCAAGTATTACAATGAGTTAAGCAAAAGCATTGAAATCCATACTTTTGGGCAAGCGTTTGGAGAATATGTGAATGATAAAGATTTAATTCCTACCATATCTACTTGCAAATTCTATCTTTCCTTCGAAAACTCAATCCACAAAGATTACATCACAGAAAAGCTCTACAACGCTTTTCTGGCTGGCTCTGTACCTGTTGTTCTGGGGCCATCTAGGGAAAACTATGAAAATTATATTCCAGCAGATTCATTTATTCATGTGGAAGATTATAACTCTCCCAGTGAGCTAGCAAAGTATTTGAAGGAAGTCGACAAAAACAAGAAGTTATACCTTAGTTACTTTAACTGGAGGAAAGATTTCACAGTAAATCTTCCACGATTTTGGGAATCACACGCATGCTTGGCTTGTGATCATGTGAAAAGGCATCAAGAATATAAATCCGTTGGCAATTTAGAGAAATGGTTTTGGAATTAGAGCTTTCCATCGCTTGTACACTTGGCAAAGTATTCCGATGCGATATCACCTAAGTTTTGAAGAAGATAAGAGACGAAATTCTGCTTTTGTGTCACAGTTTATTTTTATCACTCTTTCGGGTAACATATATTTTGATGGAGATTTTTAAGAGCTCAGAATTAGCAATCATTCCATTTGGTTTAAAATTACTCTGTATATACCTAATTATGTACACTGAAAAATAATTTATTCTTTGCTATCACTTGTAGACGTTGATTTTTCACATTTTTGTAGTTATTCATAATGTAAGTTTGTAATCCGATTGTTTTTTTTACACTGATCATCATTTAATCTATTTGGGAAATGTAGTTGCATACCTTAAAATATGTAATATTTTCACTAAATATTATAATCTCTAGTTCCAAGTTTGCATAATGTAAGAAGAGCATTTGTGATTGAATTTTAACCTCTTTGACTTCAAAGTTGAACAAAGTGTGTCATTGTCTCTACTTGATATATTTTTTGCCTGTTTACCATGTTTGTGAAGGCAGACTTGTTCTGTAGTGAATAAGAAAGATAACGAAGTGGAACTGTTCTATTCAGGCAGATTCGGACTTCTCATTTATTTTCATTAAGCTGCAAATGCAGCCACTTATTCTCATGATCTTAAGTTAAATTCAGGTATTTTTAAATATCCATTTTGTTAAGATTTTTAGTACCTAGGGAAAAAATTCCTAATAACACTTACGAAAATCTAAGACCATTCTCTTCTTGATCTTTATAACACATTATAATAAAACAAATATAATTTCTTCATATAATAAAAGAAAAAGATATGTATAGCTACAAATCATATTTATAAATGGCACATTGGTGTGCAATTTTTAATAACGTCAACTTAAAATATTTTTTCTCTAGCCTCAATAATTAAAAGTTTTATTTTACCATCTGGTTAAATAGACATAACATTTGAAAGGGTTTGTCCTATCGCTTAAAAGAACCTAAATAAAATTATTGTCAAGGTAGTAAATATAAAATGTGAAACATAAAAAAGTGAGGATTTATAAGATCTCAATGCATATTTGTTGAATAAATGGCATTGAAGGTCACAGGAAAAATTTTGTTTGTTTTATTGACGTGACAGTTCTAACCTAGAGGTACTCACTGGAGATGATGTTTTATATTCCACTTAGTAATTATTCATAATATAGCACAAATGACCGTGGCCCTCAGGGATTTACAGAACCAAAATAAGCTTGTTAATATACTAAGTTTTTGGAGAATTCATCCTTGAACTTGCAGTTGCTGTATAGCATTTCTCCTCCATGAGGCTAAGGCTTAATATAAACAGAAAACGGTAAGTGAGTAAAGGTGGGATGCTAAGGATTCCCACAAAAGAATCTTTAAAGATTTTGTTCTATTCAGGCAAAATACCCATCAAAAAATTAGAATGTTCTGATGAGGTCCATCGGGGTCTATTTGTGATTTATTCTAAAAGTCCTATTACATGCTAACATCAGCACACCTTAAATCCACAATCTTCTACATCAAATGAAAGAGAAGAGAGAGGCAAATATCAATTCAGTAAAATGTAGCTGGATTGTCCAACAATCCAGATTGCCATGTGAGGGAACAAGTTCTCTGAAGCACTAGAAGGATTTGAGAAGAGGAAATTTCCTGCATTGGATGAAAGATTGTTTGATCCTCATGATCATTTCTATAACCATGAATGAACAGGCACACTGTGTCAGGCAATGTCCTAACCAGAGATACAGATGAACAAGGTACTATCACTGTGTTGAAGGAGCATGCAATTAAGTGGAGAGGCACAGAAAAGCTTCCTTTCAGTCTGTTAATGCACATACTACTCTCAATGGAGTTTATGTGAATCACTGCTAATGTGATGAAAATAAGATAGCAAATTTCCCCAAATGTTTCTAAACTGCAAGTTTTATTTACTCAATTGAACCAATGTAGCTTCCCTCCATATCATCTCTTCTAACCACACTGAGTCAGAAAATAGTATGTCTACATGGATACTCTCCTGGATAAGGAAAGAGCTCCACTCACATTTATTTTGTAGTGTTAAAACAGTCATATTCATACATTTATATTTACTTTGTTATCTTTTGGGCCTATAAAAAGTATAGGGACCTAAAGTTGCTAACAAGTTTAGAAAGTACCTGCTTTCTTCAAAAGCAGAAAAGCATTCAGTGTCATAACAACCCACCTTTGCTGTGGTGGATTCTCATGATTTCAAAAAACTGAGAAACCTAAGGGCATTACTTCTATTGTCCACTATGAATTTGGGCTTTTTCTTAGACTGTAACTATAACTGCAGGTTGATAATATGATCCAAGCCAAGGCAATGACACTAAGTGACCAACTGACACATCTATATATTGAAAACCTATTACCAGGTCCCAGAATAAGTTTTCAGAATTTGAAGTGCCAAAATAAATGAGTCAACTGAAGTCTTCAGTTCTGGATCTATCGATCTGTAAGTTTAAGGGCTGGAAGGAATTATAGCAATGTTTACAAACCAATCCCTTCGTTCTACTTATGGGTCAACTAGATCCAAGGATAATATTTATTCAAGACACACATTTTTACACACCACACACACCACACTAGTAGTGACATAGCCAAGATTAGAATTTAAGGGCCTATATATCTTAATCCTGTGTTCTTTTTCATAATATTTTCATTTTATCATGGAAGTATGTCTCAGTTCCTAAAAATGCAAATGTCTTATTGATATCTTAGGGTCTATAGAATGATAAATTATATGGAAGCACTTTGACTTTTGAAAAAGTATACAGTAAATTAAATATTATGCTTGTTAGCGTTATTTCTGTAAATATTTTAGGTGTTGAACTTCAGCAAGGGAAATAGGTTTTCACTATATTTTAAGTGAAATGCAGTCCTCAAGCTGGTGGATGGTTCTAAATCACTCTTTTAATAAGTCCTGTGGCTCGCAATTCTTTTTAAGGATATCTCCTGGTGAATAATATCGATTTGACAAAATCGTTTTGCTGATGGTTATACAAACAAATAATTATTCCAGAAGATAAATTATGGTTATAAAGAGAGAATAGACCATTTAAAACGTTATTTCAAAATATCAAAACTCTATTACCTTCAATGTTCTGATTATTTAAACATTAGTTGTTATAGGCCTTGCTAGTAAGAATACATAAATATTAATTATTACAGGCCTTATTAGTAAGAATATATACCAAATTCTCCATATCTAGCAGTATTACATTTATATTACAGTATAAGACATGACAGTCATTTTATGACAGCCATAAATTTGACAATATGAAGTAGGAACTAGAAAAAAATTATCTTTGTGGAAAACCAATATCAACTCCATTTACTGCCTAATTCCTGATAATCCTGGAATTTGCAGAAATGTTTTCTGTCCTGAGGACTTAGAAAGCTTAGAGCATGTGAGGTGAAAGAATATTTAGAAATTATTTGCTGAGCTTTTAAATTCTTGCCTCCAAGTGGAGGTTAAATATGGAAAGAATAGGAAACTATACTATTGAAATCTTTTTGCTTGTCTGTTTTTAAACTAGATTCCATGAGCCTCAAGGTAATCATCTAGACAATGTCTTTGCATGAATTAATATTACCAAAACAAAATTTAGGTCTTTATATTATGACTTTGTGTTTAAATATATCTTTGGGTTCCCTTGAACTCCGATCTCATTTAGGGAAACTTTTTTATATATTAATTATAATCAAGCTGTTAAATATAAAAAACTGAAGGATCAAAAAGATAATCATGGTGCCTAATACAGAGGAGGATCACAACAAATATTTGTTGAATGAATAAACAAATTGGATATATTCAAAATATTTTTTTAAGTGTGATAACAGTTCCAGCTTATTGTTACCATTTAGAGATGACATTTTATATTTTTTCCTTGGTCATTTTGGTTCCTGGGTGCAAAGGAAGGCATTTTAGGTGCTTTCAGTTGTATCACATTCTAAGACCCCAAAAGAAGTAACAGTTCAAGAAAGATTATAAAGAATTTGGAATATGTTCACATTCTATTCAAATATTAACATATCCACAGTTTCTAATAGGAAATATAATTATTATTTAAGGAGAACATAAATTACAATTACTGCAAAGGGCACATATTTATTGCCAATATATACACGGAAAGAAAAATTGTTTCTTCCTAACTGCACTCCTTTTTGTTGCAAACATGGGGTCAACTAAGATTTTATTTTTTCTGGATGTCTCTCATCTAGAGATTTTGTAGCATTTTGCAAATGGGTAAGCTCTACTACTATCCAAAGTGCTCTCCCTCTCAGTAATTCATATTGAAAGCATCCATATTCCTAAGCATTATATAGAGCAGCTAACAGCAGATAGCCTGGTAGACCAGATATATGAATAATGCAAGCTGGGTTATTAGTTCAACAAACTGTAATTTTGAAAAAGCCACTGAACCTATCTGCACTTTGCTGTTTATAAGGTTCCTTCTAGCACTACTTCTCTCATCTAAAATCTAAATTGATATATGCATGTATTTGCAAATGAAACTTCAATGACCATCTCAAAATAAATTTGGGGGGTAATACTACAAACAGATTTTCCTCTTATTTCTCTGAATAGACATTTAAAATATAAAATTATTTAAACTAATCAGTGGAAAGAACCTCATCCAATGCTTGGAATATAGCAAAGTGCTCAATTAACCAACCTTCCTCCTTTAACTCCTTCCTCCTCTTAGTTCCCTACCTAAGTCCTTTGCAATTCATGAGCCCAGTACTCACTGAGACCTTAATGTCTGCAGAAATACAACCATATATTGAACATTATTTTTAAATATTTTATATGTTTCTATACCATCCACATTTCTATTATAATAATCTAAAATTTTTGATTGATGCGAAAATTTCAGGGAGGCAATGAAGGCACACAGTCAATCCCCGATGACAATAAAATAAGGAGCGTCATTTAAGTAAGCCAGATTGAACACATCTAAACAATTTAGTTATTTTTAAACTCATGGTTAATATATATGTATTCATTTGATTTAGTTAGGAAATATTCTTTAAAAGAATTTTAAAAGAAACTCTCTGACACAAGCTCCCTTTTATCAGTGTTACTAAAAAACCTGATTCCTTGGTCTCCTGGCCTAGAATCACCAAAGTTATTTATAAAAAATGCTGATTTCTGGACCTTGTTCATGCAATTGGAATTTCGTCAAATAAGTCCAGAAAAAAATATGTTTTTTATGAATTTCTTAATTTTTTTCTGTTTCATGCTATCATTTATGAACCATCATAAGCCAGCAGTTCTCAAACATGCATATGTCTTCAGGACTTCCTGGATCAGCTACATAAGAATCATTTGAAAGAGGGTTACTAGTACACAGCTTCTGATTCTCTGGGTCTGAGGTCAAAGCTTTAATCTATATTTTAAAAATCTCCCCAGATAGTGCTACTGTGCTTTCAGGTTTGAGGCTTGCATCTTAGCGACCTGTTAAATGGGAAGTATTCCATTGTTCAACTGACATGAGTTACAGCCTTTATTTAGTTCACCTGAAATCTTCTCGAATATGTCACTAAAGTATACCTTTACTTCAAAAGCCAAAACATTCTCTCTGCCTAAGAATTTTGTGCATAAGCATAGTGCTGACTAATCTCTTGATGTAGATCAGGTTATTTATAGTCTCCAGATCTCCTTTTAAGTTGTGAGTGGTGTGTATATATAGCAATATATCTCAAGCCTGGGCGCACGGCTGAGTCACCTGGAGAGGATTTAAAATTGTGGATGCCCAAGCCCCATCTCCAGAGATTTGTTCCAAATGGTTTGTGATAGGACCCAGAGGTGAACAGTTATTAAGACTCCGCAGGTGATACCAATGTGGGGCCACCTCTGGGAACCGCAAGTCTACACAAAAGAAATGAGCAGTTCTTAGCCTGGAGGAATTATTAGGAAAAGAAAAGGTTACCTACCTTGAAAGAATATCTTTCGTTCTCTGTTTAGGTTCTAACTTCATGTTTGCATTATGTCGTGTAAAGACTGGACTATACAATTACTAGGATCTTTTAACAGCCATATTTTATGCTTTTGTGATCTGCTTATGCACTGTGTGTGTTTTAAGAGACCTCTTTCTCATGTCCCAAAGTCCTTGATTGATAGGTGGAAAGTAATTTGCAATTGGGATATAGCAAAAAGATGTAACATATGGATTTTTGACGACCACATATTTAAAATTGAATTCCAGCTCAGCCTTTCACTGTGTGCAAGTCATTTGACTTATCTTAGCCTCAAATTTTGCATCTGTAAAGTGGAGGTAGCATTTTCTTAATGTGTATTTTGTGAGGACAAATGTAATTTATAGACATTTAAGTGACTAGATAATATGTTTAATTAGTATCGTTTATTATAATAAAAATTGTAAGGAATCTAAAACGATCTCCCTGATTTCAATTCTAAAACTCTGAAAACATTAAGCAGACAGCTTATAAGAATCATTGCAAATTTAAAGTAACCAATTTAAAGGAATAATCTTCAGAAGAGAAACAAATAAATATAGTGTGGAAGCGTGCATTTACGTCTTCTATAATTAGTAAGTAATGGAAGGGGTGTAGGAGTTGGCAGTGGTAGTACATAGGCATTTATTTGCATTACTAAACACATACACCATTTCTTAAAATAATTGGAACTCAAGCAGGTCTAATTTTTCCTCACTGTTATGAGCAATCAGTAAATTAACAGTCAATTTAACGTATTATCAGTTTGTATAGATCACCATAGAATGCAATAGCAGGAAGATTCTCAGAGATTATTTTCTTGTAATGAAAGAGGCCTAGAAATAGGCCTTAATCCATTACATCAGCTGATCCAATAGCTTAGCCACAAAGTTAGTTAATTATATGTTAGAAAACAGAATTAAGTCTCCATCTACTTTTCTTAAATCAAAAAAAAAAAAAAAAAAAAAAAAAAAATGCTAAAAGTTATTTTTAAAATGTTAGGGTATAAACTCAATAACAGAAATATATTTGTTTAGTGGTGCAGAAATAAAATAATTCATAGCCAGACTGTGATTAAGACAACTGTAATTGCTAATTGCATAATAAATAGAATCTTGACATAAATAATCTCAACTATTCATGAGCAAAAGTTTTAAATTGTACTGTAATAAAACAAAAAAAAAACCTAAGGAAAATTTTTATATTTATGTGTAAAAAACTGAATGATATTTAACATAGTATTTTAAAATATTTCCCACTTGTCTCCCTTTAAAATATTAGAAACATTTATTTCAGATACAACATTAGAAAACTTCAAAAATTAAATTATTTTTCTGAGTTCTCTGGCGATCAAATTGTTGAATTAGTTATATATATGTAAAGTATGCTAAACTAGAGCCTGTTGGAATTTCATTGTGAAAAACAAATACGTTTTGTCGGAGAAATTTTAAGAGTGACTTCTACAGAGAGGTATAACTACGGTGACTCTTCATACACATGGTGCATTACATTTTGAGTAATGAAGCTGTAGGAGATAGAAAAGCAGGCTCGGCAGAAATGGTACCCAGACTAAATTACCATCCCAGTACTACACATAATGCAAGAAATATGTGTCCGCAATCAGAGTATATCCCCAAATTTTGAGTTGGCCTCATTAGCCACTTTCAGCCCCTTAGATGAGACAGCCCTGAAGATGCCATCCTTGTCCATGGCCAGATTGCCAGAAGAGAGCTCACTGTCATCTAGGGCAGAATAAGTGTCCCTGGGGACTGTAATGAGATCAAGCCTTATGCATACCAGTTTTCTTTAAGAGCCCTTGAACAAAATGAAAAAATCTGGTTGTCTATGTAAGTGGGCGCAGTCCACTTTTTAGAACATAGATGACCTATCTCTAATATTTTGTATATTACTTTAAAATAATGAATCAAAGGACAAAGACTATCATATTTGAGATAAGGAGTTTACTTACAAAGGAAAAAGAAAAACTTTCAGCTTGTAGATGCTCTACATTCAAATCAATGAGAACTCTTGCCCTAAAGATTGACAAGCTATGTGGCTTGGAAATGGAGGTAGAAAAAAAGTAGTAAAAATAATGACAGCTTTTTTTACTCTTAAATAAAAATGTAACTCTCTAGAGCTATCGGCATGATGGCAGCTTTCGAAAACAATATTTTTATTCACATATTTTTTCTTCTTTTCCCATTTTCTTTTTTAAAGGTCGAGTTTGCTAGAATAATTTTTACAATATAAAAATAACATTTTCATAAATCATACATAAGACAAAGGTAAGAAGTTAATGTTTACTGAAGGAAATGCAACTAGCCAAAATTACTTGAATAAAATTATTGAGATTAATCATCTTCATTGGAATAATGTGGTTTATTCTGAATCTAAAACATCACATGTGTATCATAGAGATTTTTAAGGGAAAAGTAAAGAGCTAAAAAGTCTGAAGGTAGATTCAAGCTCACAAAGCTTCAGAAAAGTAGTGACAAGAAACAAGAAATGAGTATTAAACTAAGGATCAGAACTCATATTCTAATTTGCACAATCTGCTGTATAATTCACTAGCTATTCTGAGCCACAGATTTCTTATCTATCAATGGAGTGTGTGGGACTTTACATTAGAATCATCTGAGAAGCTCTTAATAAATCTTAATTTGTTAATTAGACATACTGGTTTAATTAGCCTGGTATAGGGCATAGCTGCCATATATTTTTCTAGAATTTCCTTTATTTCTTTCCTCTCTTTTCCATGTGGCCATGTCACTGCTCTGAGATCCATAAGAAAGGAGGGAAAGAAATTACCAGGCAATTTCTTTAGGAGCTCTTTAAAGGGTTGTTAATCATGAAAGGTGCAATGGAGTTTTGCAAATGAAGAGTGGAGACCTTACATGCTTCCTCTTATCTCATTTTCTTAAGAAAACGTATACAGACTCATCTATGCCTATACCTTCTTTATGTGATTCAAGTGTAACTTTGAATAAAATGATGTACGGTCAAGTAAAGAAGGTCAAAACTGTCATGCTGAAACAAAATGTGCCAATTCTAGCCAATATGTGAATTATAAGGGTCAGTAATCCATAAACTATTTTGGATGATAATTGTATGTTTTATTAATGTAATGTGATTTTGCACTATTATATTGTCCTATTTAAGCAGATTCTTAAAAGCACCCTGAAACGTAAATGCCAAATGTACAGTTTATAGATTCATGTTATTTCTGATAAGGATTTAATTGCATTGTACTAATAGTCGTTTAATGCTATTAACTTTCTGTATGTTATTATTGTGATGCAGACCCATAGGGTTGTGGTAAGCACACTAATCAGTCATCTGAATTTTTATAGATAAAAATCACACATTGACCAGAAATCAATCACTTTTCTACTTATTTTTTTGTAGAGTATTTTTCCACACTTGAAAAAACATGATTATTTTATATCAAACATCAGCTTTTCTTTAAAATCTTATTTTAGTAGCCAGTGCATGTTTGAAATAAGATGTGTTAGAAATTATATGATGATACTAAGATTGTGTTATATTAGGTGAAAAAAATGCATGCTATTGGTGAATCATGCAACTTTGGGGTAATTTACACTGCCAGTTCACACAAAGGCATGTCTCAATTCGTGTGCATGATTTCCTTTCTTTCAAAAGTCCTTTTTAAACTTTAGTAAAGTGAAATGTTATTCTTAGTGCTAATGAGCCAATAGACAATGCTGCTTTGCTTTTTTCTGATGTTGCAGCATATTGTGGTAAATTTCATCCCCTCACTCCCCAATGTTCTTCTTTGAGTTTCTGGCTGGCAATAAAATACAACAAATAAAATCATTTGTTGGCAAAAGATATATAGCAATTTACTGTTATAAAGCATGAAGATGTGAAAAAAAAAATTATCTTGATCAGTTCCATACTATGAACACAATATTCTGGCAGCTTTTTCTACAATCAAAAATGGTATGTCTTTTTTTACACTGCCAAAATCAGTACTACTGCCAGAGGTCGGGGCATAGGGCGGTGGGAGAGAACTCAAGGCCAGGTCTGCACTACACTAAATTGGGCAATAACTTAGAATGTCCAGGCAGTGTGGACAGTCAATCAGTGTGATTCGTAGAGGGGGAAAAAAAAGAAAACTCAACCTTTTTCTCAGTAACTTAGGTAATTTTTAAAAAAATTATTGTATAGAAAATATGAATATTGGCCTCTAAATTTACAATAGTCTTTGGAAACAGAAACTATTCAGTGAATTTTTGTTTTTGTTTCGTGTTCTTTTTCAGAAAATACACTTATGCTTTTGAAACGGCTTAATTCCAAACAAATAATATTGTAGACCAATGATCACTGCCCCCTTTTCCCCCCCATAAAATGTCATTTGTCATACTATGGTAAGACTAGAACATAGGAGTTGGTGATTAGAAACACCAATATACGCATTTATACTGTTGGAAGATAATTTCATTGCTATGTTATTAAAACAGTGGGGATTCTATTTATACATTTATTTATGTACTTATTTATTTACAGAAGTTTGGTTCACTAAAGTTCAATTTTAACAGCTTCAGTGAATTTAGTATAATGGTAAGAAAAGCTGACTCTAGTTACTATTCCAAGTGAAAATCATGCAACTGAGCTTGCGACATCTTAGATTAAAGGTATTGATCCAGATGATGAGTAGTCAGTCCTAGCAGTGTGGAGGCCAGCTTCACCGACCAGGATGTTGTATATATGTGATGTTCGGCAAGCATTGATCCAGCTCTTGGTTTGCTACCTTGTTGTTCCCTTCATTGAGTCATCCTGTAAATGACATAACACATTATGGCAGCTAAGCAAAAATTTTAATAAGCCATGAAAGGCAAAATGCCTTAGGGAAACTGTATATTCAATTTGGAAAACTTGTATTTTCTACAAATTAAACTGGAGATTTTATTTGAAATTTTTTCCCCTTAAAAATGCTATCACAGTGTGGATTCCTGCCTATTGATGTCTTTCTTGGCTTATAAATATATGGCATGATTCCTATAGTTATAATTTTGTGAAATTGTGTTCAACAATTAATAGTGACTTCAGTAATCTATGCTAAGATCCCAAGGCAGAAATAAATGTGTAAAGGATTTGAGCCTATAAGTGTAAGAAGAACTCTTTTTCTTCAATCGTATTTCCTATATTCAGTGTAAGTACTTCACTGATTTACCACTGGAGTTATTCCTTGGATGTGCAAATAATGATGTTCTATTTAGGCCTAATGAATTCCTGTACTGTGAATATTTAAAATAAAAGAATTCAATTTAAATGTGAAAAATAGTGCTGGTTATTTATAATACTTGCATTCAAAATCATTGACTCGAGAAGATTTATTTTCATTACATGCAAATCTAGATTCCCTGTATACACTGAATTAAAATTTAAAAACCAAATAAATATATTTTACAGATTATGCATCTATTACATACCAAATGAAAAAATGACAGTGTACATATGTAAAGTGTTATATACTCGTTTGTTTCTTTAATCTTGTATTATTTTAATGGACTTGGAGCTGAAATTAGATCTACTAATGATTTGGGCTTGTGGCATTGGAGGAAGTACAAGAATATATCCAACTGTCATCATTCTGCATTGATCTTAGATTTGAAGATGCCTCACCTTGCATCCTCAATTCTCTACTATTCTATACTGTCCCAATTGTTTTTATTCAGGCCTGTGGATTCAACAATTACCTACAGACCAAGGTCTCAAGTGTGTCTATCTATTAAGGACTTCTCTCTAAACCATAAACCTCAAATTTCCAAGTGCCTACTTTCATCTAATTTCCTGTAGACCCATTGCATTGGATAGCCCACTGTGAGGAGAATTCAACATCTAAGTTCCCTTTAATTTTCATTCACTTAATAGCACTATTACAAATTATGTTGCCTAAGTCGAACTTAGAAGTCAACCTTGATTCTTTCTCTTCCTTTTCCTCTTATCCACCTGACTATGAGATATCTCTTAACTATGTGACTATTCTTTTAGTCTACTGGTGTTGCCTCATTTAGTCAACGAGGCCTTCAACATTTCTTACCTGGACTAAAGCAATACCTTTGGGAAGGCTTGAAATCTATACATTGAAATCTATACTGAGAAGACAGAGAAAAAGGTGATAAAGAAAAAGAAGTCAGCTATAGTGTTACTTAACCATTTTTTTTCCCCAAAAAATTATATACTTTTTAGGATCTTTCCTTGGTTCTTCACTGTTTTCAGGACAAATTCCACATTTGGTAAAAGTCATATACATTCCTTTAAATTTGGCTTCTACCATTTTTTTAAGCCCTTGTTTTCTTTTCCCTCGTAACATTCTGTCATATTTGCTCTCCTGCAACAGTTTCCACACCTTTCCAGACTCCAGGCCGTTTCTTTGCCCAATGGACTCTCAGTATCCTTACAATTATACTGGAGTCACATCAACTATGATACAAAATATATTCTATATGCAATATACATTTCAGAAGGTTCAAAGATCAAGGCAGCAGATAAGGTGATCGGCATTTTCATGCAAGAAGTGAGTTGTGAAATAGCTTTTAAAGAATTCAGTTACATAAGCTGAGAGAATTTATGCATAGACCTTCCAATGGCGATATGAACAAAGTCTTAGAGGCAGGATACATTGAATAAACCTGACTGATTTTAGTCATATGTCTATGAAGCATAGTTTTAGATAAGGCATTAAGGTGTTGAAAATTAAAAATTTAAAATATGAAGAGCTTGACACTCAAACTGATAAATATAGACTAGTCTGGTTGGTTTGAAATGATTTATATGGCAGCATGATGTAAAGTCATTGAAAATTTATAAGCAGATAGACAGTGTAAGCAAAGCCACAAAATACATCTTTCTAAAACTAAAGTGATAAAAAATGGAAAGTAGCATCCTAACATCTTATCTGTCCTCATGTCCAATTCCAATGTGTTTTAATAAACAGTATTTCTTTTAGCACTGTGATGTAGTAGCTTGAACTGTTGGTTCTGGACACAATTGCTCACACCCAACTACCAGCTCCCTCACTGAGAAGGTGGGAAGGCTGTTTCATCTTTCTTCACCTCAGTTTTCTCCCATGAAAGACAGGAATAATAACACCTTGCTGTGAAGATGAAATGAGTTAATAAAGACTTGTAATAGTACCAGACACAGCAGACACTCAATAACTCTTCGCTATTATTTTGAAAGCAAACATTTTTCTAAACATCTTTTTTTCTGTTCTTCTAGTCTCTATTAAACCATCTTATCCTAAAAATATCCTTCAAATTACTCCCCTCTTGTTGAATGGAGAAAGTAGTTTTCATCACGGAGGAGTCAGAAAACATGTTTATTAGATGTTTATTAGATACAGAAAAAATACTGAATTTTTCATAATTTACTAACCGTAGTCAGAAACTCTGAAACAAAAAATTCCATATAGAGCAGACTCTGCCTTGGAAATTACCATATCTACAATAAGCTGGTAATAGTGATAACTTAGAATTTATCATACACAAGCAGTCTGATAACCTTCCTTAAAGGAGGAAGTTTGAGAAAAACTAAAAACTCTTAATTTGGTTCTACCTTCCTTGTGTCCCCCACCTCGATCTTACACCTAAAGAGGACTTTTTAAACTTTTTAAAATACCTTTAACTATGGACATGTTGCCATAAACCAGCAGAATAATAAGTTCAATTCCCAGAAACCAGCAGGAACACAAATCCCTACAATACACAAGTTAGTGAAAAAGAGCAAATAGATTATTCCTGAAGGTTCAGCATACCTCTAGGATTGCCAGATACTGCCATAACATTAAATATTAAGCACAAAAGCTATTGCCAGACCTAAAACTCAAGATTTTAATTATACAAACCATAATTACTTCAATACAAATACTATTTTCAGAATTTACGAGCTTAGAAGCACAAGAAAACATTTGCATGACCATTTGGTCATTCATTAAATTTGTTGACACATGTTATTTATTTTAGTAAATGACCATGATTGCAAATGGTCACCTTGCATCTGAACACTGCATCAAATGGGTCCCTTAAATCTTTGTTCCAAATTAGGCTAGTACCAAATTCTCATTCTTTGTGATGCTCATTGAATAAAAATTGGGTCAGTGGTCAAAACATTTGAAAAATGCTTCACAAAATATCCCTTTTTTTTGAGCATCATAATGCACTTTTATATGTTCAAGTACCTGAGATGTCTTTCAATAAAGAATTATGTTTACTTTTATTTAACTCAGAATTTCTCAAATATATTCTGTCGTATAAACTCTGTTTTTCTGTAATGTTTATTTACATCCCATAAAAATAGTGGTCCAAGTAACAGTCCTTGAAAAATGCTCTTCTAAGGCCAGAGTTTTTTTACTCTAATGCATTCTGGGTTCAGTATCATAAGACATTTGAGTCTGACTAGCCCTTCTTGACACCTGCATTTGCTGTTGAATTGTAATGCACCCTTGTCTGGCCTGGACCCAGCAAATCAGAGTGGTTCTGTATTCATATCCCATGCCCATTCTGGAAATCGAAAGTCTTACCTAGAGGGAACTTCAAGCTTCATAGTCAGGACATCTGATCTACTTCCGGATTTCTAGTCTAGACTCTCAATTAGGATTAACCAAAACTCTAAAAATAGTTCTGTTAGTTATTTGCCAAAACACATGATCCCATCCAATTCCTTTATTACACTACCTAATAAGACTATTTCCTAGAACATTATATGAATGAGCGAAGAAAATTAAAAGCTCATCTTATATCTTGGAATTTGTGAATGTTGAAAGAAAAAAATACATTAATCTTGAATTCAGTACAAAGTACACACTGACAATGAGTTATATTAAGCTAAGTTCTTGATCCTTCCCCACCCCATACTTAATGACCTCCAACCTCAAATGTCTCTTACATATGGTCTCTAATGTAAAATAACTCCAAACCAAACTATGTCTTTCATGTATATATGTCTATATGTGTACAGGGTAGTATTAATTTCTTAATTCTGCCTTTAAGAACAGTATTTCCACATTTAAATTCTAAAGTTTTTACAGCTTGTAAGGTGGCTATCCACATCTACTTTCTAAAGTGGTCAGTCATCAACCAGATTATATCTTCAAACTGAAGTAAAAATTAAAGTGCTAATATATTTTTCACCCAGTGTTTTAGAAAACTGTAGAATTAATGTTTAGATTTTCTGGTGAATGAAGCCGCTATACTATAATTTTCAATGTTTGAAACAAAATTTTCCAGTTTTTGCACCCTAGACTCTCAATAGTTACTTACAATAGGAAATATGCAGAAAACCTTTATTCTTCCTAAAAATTGAGTAATCATTGAATTTTTTGTTGCAGTATTTGTTTTACCTACATTATTCAGAAATCTTTATATAGCTTGTTACAATTATTTAGCTATGGCTTTCTAAATACTGCATGATTTCATAAGGGATACTCTCTTTATAGTAACTATAATTTGATGGCAAAGTCATTTTCAGTTTGGCCCCAATTCATGTGATTTTCTTAATTTACAAAATTTGCCAATAGAGTCCTAATATTTAATTTGTTTCAAGCAGTTAAGATATTCTAATAACACACCTCTAGGCCATATTATTATCTTGTTTATTAATTAAATTTAAGGCAAAATACAAAATTTACCATTTCATTAAAATAGGTTAAGCAAGCATGTTAATAATCTCTGTTGACACTACTTTTAGTTTTGTTATTAAAGCTGTAATGCATAAGCCTATCATGTTTCTATCTAAAGTTCTAAATAAAAGGTGAGTTTTTTAAAAGCTTATAATTATTTATCAAATAGTTAAAATAAATCTCAAGTTTGCATTGATTTATTGATCTACATTTTTGAAAGTTGAGAATATGAGGCTTTATCAAATCTTTTCTTGCAATAAAATTTGTGATTGAAATATTTCTGGAAAAAAAAATGCTAGTAGGATAAAGCAACAGGAGCTAAAGTAAGCCAAAAAGAGAACTTAATGAAAGCATTTTGGAGAATGTTTAAAGAACCCAGAGCACCAGGCTCCTTGAGAATTTAGAAACAGGAATGGGAATGCCCGCTGGAACCTCAGCCGTGCTCCATGGTGTGAGCATGTTTTGTGTGAGTACAGAGACCTGCATATATGTCTTAATGTGTGGGTCCGTGTTTTTATGTGCTCTGTGTATCTGTGTTGTGTTGTGTGGTGGAGGAGGGTAGGTTATTTTCTTTCTCTTGGCTTCATGCTTCCTTCTTCTCTGGGCAGATAAGATTGTTGTACATTTCAGTGTACCTGGAGGGAGATGAAAATTCTGCAGTCCAAAGTTTACAACTTGGATCCAATCATATACAGGCATTAACTGGCTCTTGCTTAGTAAGTTTAGCTATCCCTTCTCCAGGTGAGTACTCAGGTGGCTACTATATCAAAAATCTCTGTAACAGTCATCACAAAGTTTGTATTCCACAGCGATCCCAAAGTTCTTACTCCAATATAAATCCTGTGGTCAAATATAAATGATAAAAATAGTAAATATATATTAAGGACTTTCAATAAGCCAGGCAATATTCTAAGTATTTGGTATGTGTTATTTTATTTAATCTTTATAACATTCTACAGTTCTACCATTACCTCTATTTTTCCCAGCCATTTCTTTGGGACACTTGGGACACTCACCCAAAGTTACATAGTTTGAGTCCAGGTCATCTGGCTCCAGGGCCTCAATGTTTAACCGCAAAGTTCTACTTTTTGGAATCGCTAGGTTAAATGAAGTTGAACCAGTGATTAACTTTTGCTGCAGGATTTCTTACTACTTTTAATATATTATTGTGAATTAGGAATTTCCTAGAGTAAGATATACCATAGAGTTCCCAAAATGTATATAACAATCAACTTTTTATTTTCATGAAGTACCTAATGGCACTAATAGAACATTTTTTAGGGAATATTACTATAACTTGATATTCATTATGAGTTAATAGAATAATACATTAAAAAATTGAATCATAAGGAAAATTAGAGAAAAATTAAGTGTACTTATTTTTGGTTTAATTTCAATTGTTTATAGAATTCTCTTCTTATAGATTCTAAAATTGATGAATGTACTGACATGGAAAGACAAAATCAAATTGTGTGCATACAATCAAACTCCTTAAATTATTTTTAAAAAATCAATGGTAAATAAAGAAAGTGGCTCATTTTCAGACAAATAAATGGAAGAAAAATGTTACCTAGCAAGTTACGCATAATGCTTCAAGAATTCACATGTTCAAAAAAATAAAAACTTAGGGAGGGTATAATTTAGTTAACTTCTTTGGTGATAAATTCATAGTGAATTCAAAATGGCAGCAAAGGAAGCAGTTTCTTTCTAGAATTACTGTATGAAAAACAATCACTATCCACTCTCACAAAATTATTTATTTATTCAACAATAAATAATTTATTCAACAAACATTCGCTTAGTACCTGCAAGGTGCAGGAAATGGTTTTTTGTTTTTAGAAAACAATAGTAGGGTAAGATGCAAAATCTGTTTTCATATCTCTCATGATTTATCCTCAGGTACATAATTCATAAGGTCAGGAAAGAAATCACAGTCAGAGGAGGGAGAAATGCATATGAGAAGATGAAGAAAGGCTACAGGATGAGTTGGCATTTTCACCAAGCAGTACAGGTCCTAGGAAGAGAAAGAAGTGACTCCTAGGAAAGAGGAACATAATGACTTCAGCACAGAGAAGGGGAAGTACAGAGAAAAAAATAAATAATTCAGTTTAATTGTATCCTTGTGTCTGTAAAAAGAGCAATCAATAAGTAGTGAGATATACAGGGTTGGTGGAAACAAGAGCAAAACCCTGTGCTAGAGCAGAACTTAACAAATAGACAGTGCAGTGTGATGGTTACGAGCATGGACTATGGAGCAAAATCTCACTGTGGAGCCAAATCTCATTCAGAATTCAGTATCAGTGGCTCTTGACTGGGAGCAATTTTGCTCCCCAGGGGACATTTGGAGATATCTGGAGACATTTTTAGTTGTCATAATTATTTAAATGTTGTAATATTGTGATAATTTAAATATTAAATAAATTTAAATTAATTAAAATGTTAAATAAACATAATATTTAATATTTCAATAATTTAAAAGATTTAAAATAATACTACATTAACATTTAAGGCAGTGACATTATAACTGTAACACATGGTTTATTGACATTTAAAAGGAAAAATATCATATCTTTCATTTCTGAAATCAGCGGATTTCAGAAAAACTCTTCTAGAAACTACTAAACAAACTATCAACTACCTTTGCATATTGCAAAAATTATCTCTTTAACTGCAGAAATGCTTATTCCTGCATGCTTCAAACATGTCTTCATCTTCCAAAAATCACCAACTGACTGGATAATAAGGAATTAAAAAGCTAAGACACTGGAAAAGATGTGAATCCAGAGATTTTTAGCAATTGGAAAATTTTTGCTTTATGTTTGCATTATCCAAACATAAATTGGTTACCACCAAAAGCTGCTACTATTTATTTTGTGCATTTTTAATATCATTGCAAATCTTGGATAACAAAAATGAGCCTCTCAGATCCATGAAATGTGCTAAACTTCCCTGTCTGCTTTGGTCTGAGATCCAAAGAGCCATGTCTCATAATTAAGAGGAAAGAAGGAATCACCTTTGTATGGATTGCAGCCAGGTCATCTGGGTAGATAAGAAAACTTCAAACTAAAATCTCAGTGTTAAGTTATACACACTAAGGGTGACCCTAGAGTCCCAACAAGAAGCAATGGAAATCTTTTTTTAAAGAAAATCATCCTGAGTTATCAATTATTTCTATAAATAATTTTCATGATACAGTGTCCATCACACAGAAATAAGCAGACAAATGAACAGTAGGAGAGGTTTTATAAATCATGTCGCTGTACATTTTGAAACTCCTTGTAAGTGAAAACAAAAAAGATAAAAATAAATGATTGCACAAGTAGAAATGCAGATTTTAAACATAAATATACATTTATAATGTATATTTATTAATGAGAGAAAAAGTCTGGATATAATATGTCAAAATAAAAATAGTTTTATTATGGTAAAGACAATATTGGTGATTTAAAGTTTTTTAAGGTCCATGTTACATTAGTTTTAATAGGAAAAAAAGGCACTCTACTTGATCTGTTTCTTACAAGGTAGACTTTCTCTCTTTAAAATGATTAATTCTTTGAAATAGTTTTCTATTAATAATGACTAATTTACACGAATTCATCTATATTCTTTTTTTTTTTTTTACCTCTTAATTTCATTAGGGATCTGAAGTACAGACTACAGCCAGCCATAGAACAGTGTGAAGACCTGAAGCAGAAGATAATCTCATTAAGATGACATTTATCAGCTGAGCTAAGTGGTCATGAATATGAATGCGGCAGAGACACTGACTGAGAAAGTTTCTGCCATGATGGTTGCATTCTTCAATGTGCACAAAAGCTCATGAAAAAACTAAAGAAAGCAAAAATAATAAAAATCTGTGCATGGTTAAATATCCACAGAAATTTGTGCCCATAATCTTGGTCAATTGATTGTGCTTGGAACTGTACATCCTTGAATATATTTGCTTCCTATGAAATCTTATTTGATTAAAAGTAAAAATGAGTCTCAAGATGCAGCTTTTTTGGCATTAATTTCTCAGTCTCTCTCTCTTTGTTATTCTCAACATGAGGGAAAAATCTTCACAGCTTCTTCATCTGCATTCACAGTAGCTTTACCAAATAACTTTCGGTTAAACTTAGTGCTTCTGGAAACTACTAAACAAACCATCAACTACCTTTGCATATTGCAAAAATTATCTCCTTAACTGCACGAATGCTGATTCCTGCATGCTTCAAACAAGTTTGTACACTAGAAAAAATCACTAAGAAACCAAATTCACTTGCTCGTTTAATTTTTTTTATCAATATTCCTTTTTTTAAATGTTCTATTTTTTATTTAAGTAGAGTTGGTATACAATATTATATTAGTTTCAGGGGGAACAACATAGTGATTCCACATTTATATACCTTACAACATAATCACCATACAAAGTCTAGTAATCATCTGTCACAATACAAACTTATCACAATTTATCGATGATATTCCCCTTCGTCCATCCCCCAACCCACCTCCTCTCTGGCAACCATCAGTTTGACCTCTGTTTTCTCTGAGTCTGTTTTGTTTTTGGTGTGTTTGTTTTGTATTTTTAGATTCCACATATAAGTGAAATCATATGGTATTTGTCTCTCTGTCTGATTTATTTTACTTAACATAATACCCTCTAGGTCCATCTATGTTGTTTTTGCTTGCCAATTTTATAATGATATCATTTCTCTATTTTCCAGTCACCAGTAACCTGATTTGCATTACAAAGACACACATTCAAATCACTTCAGCCATTCTAATAGCTTATTCATCTCAACATACTATATCATAATGCATTATAAGCTCATGGATTTTTTTGTCGGCTTCACACAAGTTTTCTAAATCTCCCCCTGTGTAAACTTAGAAATGTTTATCACTTACCAAATAGGAGAACATGTGTTTATAGTATTTAGCATAGTAAAATTTTTATTGTCATCATCATTAACTTCTTTAGAGGAAAGATGAATTTCTAGGTAAACCAAATCTATCAGAGATAACTAGCTTTTTTAAACACTACCGTATTGGATATGGATTGCTTTTACATTGCATCATTAAATTTGTTTTGTTTATCAACATTATTAAATTTGTCTTTGTTAGAAATATAGCATTAAACAAAACAAATATAATATTAAACAAAAAATGTTATTTCCAGAACTTTTGGAAGAAGTTGATTTTTGAGAGGAATGTATAGATTCTAAATTAATATTAACATTAATGCTTATTTACTAATGTGTGACACAAGGTTATCATTTACAAATAATTATTAAACTGAACTGAGAACCTAACTTAAGAATACACATAACTTAGAAAACATTGACCAATTCCAATTTACGGTCAAAGATAAAATCTTTACTACAAATGGAATCTAAAGACGATCTTGACACATTTATGGAATACTTCAATGCCATATACTTCACAAAGTAATCTTCAAAAGTTATCATAGAACAAGCACTCAAGTAAAACAAAAAGTAATAAATAACATAAAACAGCAAATGGTCACATTAAAACAGAAATAGGTACTCACTGCTTAATAATGTTAAGAATAATCTCCAGCCATCTAGTCAACTCCTTCATTTTACAAATAAATTAGAGTTCAGAGAAGTCAAGTGACATTTTCAAGGTTACGTAGTCCATGGTTGCTACAATCAGTACTAGTCTCTTAATTTCCAATGTTATGCCTGTTCCTCATCTATATCATGCTTTATGTCATGTCAAATAAGAGAAGACACAAAATGGAGCATGTTATAAAAAGTGTCAAGGCCAAGTTTCAGCTACAAGGGATTTTTGTTTTAATTAGTTAGTAAATCAGTTATATTCTATAGGTAGCCCATGGCAAATTAAAATATCTCATGTATTACATACTGACTGCCATAATTATTATATTTTTTTAATTTCAAGCCCAGTTTAGCCAAAATTTCCACATGAATGTAATTATGATTATTTTTAAAAGCTTGCCATTTTAATGAAAACAACTAATTAATTTATTCATTCATCTTCTGTGCTTTGGTCAATAATCAGCATTAGCCTTATATTTATTATATATGAGTGTATGAGCAAAATTACATTCTTAATTAGGGAATACTTGTTTAATTCTTTACTACAAAAACATCTGTAAAGACTGAAAAATAAGGTGATAGACTCAAAACATTAATCCAATTATCTCTTTTTATAGCTAGAAGAGACATTACAGATTATTGACTTTCAGCATCTTAATTTATTAACGAACAAACTGTGACGAGAAATCTTTCACAGCTATAGGGTTTTTACGGCAGGAACAGAAATACTATTCTTTGGTATTGCTTATTCTTTCCAGAGATGGTTCAATATACTTTAACATATGTATCTGAAAATTTAGAGCCCCAGGATTGGGTTGTCAAATTGATAACTGTATAACTATACAACCTGAATGATTTTATTGCTAATGTTTCCAGAAGGAAAACATTTTAATCTAACTTGAGAAAATGTAATAAATAAAATAGGATCTTAGACATTTCAGTGCAGCTTATCTCAGCTTCCCACCTTAAGCTACATTTACTGAACCTGCTAATACGAATCACAAGCCAAGTTCTATCCTATAAGGAAGAACAAGCATGATGATTGAAATAAAACAAGAGCGATAATAAAAATGTGAGTATAAGTGGAAATAATTCTTTTAAAGAGAAGCTCTATGTGTAAAAAGTAAAAGTGTCAGTTTTTTAGAAGGAAGAAATATATTACAAAAGCGGGTGTTTACAATAGATTAAAGAGAAACTCAAGGAGCATAATTTACTAGAAACAAAATGCAAAGAAATATGTAACCACAGACAGAGAATCTTCTTTCATGCATATAATTAGCCTGGAGGTTCTGGTGAGACATCGAAATGAAGATAAAAAGACATCTTTAATAAAAGATAAGGAAAATCACTTTTTATTTAAACTCATATGGCAAAATCAGTAAGCATAGGGCTTCCTATACATCTAGGGTTCCCAGCACCACAGGTATGACAAAATGAGAAAAACAAAATCCTCTACTAACACCTTAAGTTGTAA
>NW_024354500.1:2638152-2742956 GCF_902729225.1 Pteropus medius | reverse complement strand
GTCGTGCACACATTCACTTTCCTAAACATAGAAGGAAGTTGTCTAGAATGATCTCTTGTTACTAGAACTCCCAAGTGTCACCATCCACTTTCTAATTCATTTCCTTTTCTTAATCTATTTCGGTCTACCCTCTCATGAACTAGTTCAAGATTCTAAAAATTTGCCCACATTCTGGTGGGTTACTTCAAACCTATCAGTGTCACAACATTAAAAAAAAAAAAAAATGAAGTTGTAAACTTCATTAATGAGTCAGAAGGAACAATATCAACAAACAGATATCCATCTGTTCATCACAGACTTCTTCCTAACTTAAAAAAGTTACTGAATATCATAATTTAAAGAATACTGAATTAGGAAGAACTGGAAAATAATTTAAATTTTCAGCTATATAAACAGTGGGTTATTTTTTAACAAAGTTTAATTCAATCTTTGCCTAGAATTAATAAGTATATATATAAATTTTGGCCTGATGTTCATTGGTATTATGATAAATTAAAATTCATGTATCTATAGATTGTCTTCACATGTAGGCAACAGAATAAACAACCCAGCTTCACACACATTCTGCAATCATGGATTGTTCTAGAATATGGAAACAACCTTTTTTTTTTGGCTCAGGATGGCCTAGGGTATATAACTTCGTTAGAAGTTGTCATTATGCCTGACTGGAAATGCAGAGCACTCCCCTGTTTTAAAAATTTTCATAAAAAACTACCCTGGACAGTAAATCCAAACAATTCACTTTTCAGATGCAGAAACTAAGGCCTTTAACTGGATGATGTATGTGGACATCACAGGTCAGCTACAGACTAGATGAAAAACATCCTACATTCTACATCCTCCTAACCATCCTACATTGCTTCTGTACTGATACGCAACACTTCATTCAATGGCTCACATTATTCAATGTGTGGTTGAGTTTCTCCATTCATTTTTGATCTAGTAACCTTGAGATTTTACACCACTTAAGTTTTATTACCTGGAAATTACATCTAATTTATCTCCACAAATACATCGAAATCGAATAAATGAAATGTAAATCAGTAATCAGGTGGCTTTAAGACTGCCTTTTAATTAGACCTGTGGTAATTTGTCTAACAAATATATCACTAAGCAATCAAATTAATGTATACAATAAATTCTAAAGTGGCTCCTCTGCCACTGGAAGACTGTAAGACACTCTGCATTCCAAGTAGTATGAAAGCTCTCTCTGTTCTGCAGATTTTCTCATTAGGGAGTTAGTAACTAACTCAAGTTACATGCATGTCCTCCCTTTTGCATGAGTAACCCAAAGCCACAGCATGACCAAGAATTTCCAATGTAGACTTTGAGTTATGCCTTCTGCTAGTAATATCTTGCTTGACCTGCAAGCCTTTCTGTTATTAAAAAATTCTCATGGGCTTATTCATAAACTGTCTCAAAGGGCTTCTTTGTCAGCCACATCAATCTACCTGACAGAAATGATGGTAGAATTTGGCTGAAGGAGAAAATTGATCAATGGCTCCTTCTTGTCCAAGAGACTCCAATACAGAGACAAAAGTATCCCATAAATTAATCCTTTCTAAGCACATGAAGCTTCATAAACCTGAACAAAGCAGGGTCCTGTAATGAGCTGGTCTGTCTTCAGCTCTCAAATGCATTTGTAATCTGACTTTCCATTCCTCAGAGGCATCTTTAGGAAAATGGAGTTAATGCTTGTGTCTTCCACCAAATCAGTTCTGTCCTTCAAATACACTTTACCTCAAAATGTTTAAGATACCATACTCTGTCAGCTACCACAGACTTTTGACTGTTGGTTCTACTAGTAACTTTTTTCAAAGCATACTCCTGGGCTGCATTTTCTTGAGTCAGATAAAAAATGTCATTGCCCTGTATTAAATTTTAGTAATTGTTGCAGATTTCATTAACTTCAACATAGAACGAAGCTTTTATATTCAATCCAGAATATTATTTATTTAAAGTACAGTATTGTTACTTCTATTACTATTGTTATTGCCTATATTTAAAACTATCATTTATGATGTGTACACCATGTGACACACTACGCCAGGCCTTCCATTTACATTATCCTATTTACTACAAAAAAGAAATCTTATGGTGGATATTTTTGCCCCATTTTTCAGATGTAGAAACTGAGCTTCAAAGAGGTTAAATTGTCTAAAGATAACTCGGCCAATTAACTGGCAGAACAGAACTCAGATTTTATTTGACTCCAATATCCCATCTATTCAGTTATGATGATCTTCTCTACAAGGGTGTGAAAGTGTCTTATGTTAGGATTTAAGGGCTCTGTTTTCCCACTTCATTCAGTTATAGATTTAACATGTATTTTCTGAGACTTTAAATGCCCCATAAGATGCAGAGAAACACCTAATTCCTACCCTCATGGAGTTTACAAACTCATAATCACACCAATAAATAGAAATTGCCAACTGTGACAAGTGTTATAAAGAAAGAGCAGAGTTACAGGAAGACAGGTGTGTGCAAATCTCTGGGAGTGGGGAAGTGGGGGTGTATGTAAAAGACATTTTCAAAAATAAGAAAAAAAAAACAGAAAAAGTCTCAGTGACTAACGCTTGACTGGGACAAGGTGAGGCTGAGTTGAAAGAACCTCTGTGAACACGTAGAGAGGACAATGCCATGGTGAGGAAATGGAGTCCTGCCACGAGTCAGGAACTCTGTTAGATTGCTCACATCAACCCACACAATTAACTCTCGGAACTGTGTGTAAAAGGATGAATTATTAGCCTCATCTTACCTATGTGGAAATGAAAATTACATGACTGCTCAGGCACAGAGCCAGGAAGCAGAAGGGCTGAGATTTGAATTCCAGTGCCTACACCTGAAAGCCAGCACATTTTCACCATGTTACAGTGCCTGGGGATTGTCTACTAGGCAGGTTGTCTACTAGGCTTCAGAAAAACACCCACAGGATCTTCAGCTAAAATTTTAAAGCTGATTAAGAACTGTTTTGTGACAGCTGCATTGAAAGAAAACCTCTTGAAATGACAGGAAATGAAAGATGAAGGACCTATCAAAAGTGAAAGTATTTTTTTAATTATCACTGACACCAAATAATGCTTAGATGAGAATTACAACCAGAATATAAATCCTTGCCTGCCCACTCCTTTTTTCATTCTAAACTCCAATTCAATGCACACCTTTGAAAGGATTCGTTCTAATCACGTGTCTCAGGGAATCCTGCCAGTTTCACTGTGGTTCTCCCAAATTGCTGCAGATTGAAAACCTAAACACATACAAAGTAATTGTGTTAATAAGGATGAATACAGCCGCAAACGTTTCCAAATGAGGAAGAACAACTGCGTAGCTATTGAAATAAATTCATTTCTCCTTGCAACATGAAGTTTGAATTGGGAAATATGGCTTGCTTTTGTGGAGATTTCCAGTACATCCTGAAACTAAAATAAAAGTGTTTACACAAGATCTATATCCTAAACTCGTATGATTCCTTGTCAAAAATCCTGTGCTTGTTTGTGTAAATGTCTTGAAAAACACAGCACAGGAGTGTTGAGATCATGGCCTGAGCTGCTTTGAATCCCTCTGGAGACTCTCCAACAGGCCTCCAGGTGTCTAAACCAGTGCTGTTGCTGAAATAATCTTTCTTCCTACAGTCATTTTTGAAAGCCTTCTTCATTCCTCAAGGTCTAGTGTAAATAGTGAATATTTTTTAAAGTTTCCCAGATGTCCTACTCAGAATTCTTTCCTCCATATACTCTCATGGGACTATTTTCTGCCTCTATTATATTATACCTATTCCACTGTGACATATCAGAAATGTGTCCCACTATACAATAAATTCCTGAAAGTTGCAAATTACACATTTCTTCTCCTCTCTCCCACTTTCTCTCTACAGGATGCTGTATAAAGACTATATTTTTGACTTATAGACTTTTCTTATCTTTTAGGATCTAATTCTATACAGTCATACATTTGTTTTCTTATTTACAACTATGTATCATATGTACATGACTTTTGGAGATAAGTCCTATAATGAAAATTACAACATAGTCATCATAGGGATAGCCAAATTTTTTATTGCCTTTACATAGTACCTACCACAATGCATTTATTCCACTATAAATTCTGAATATCCACACACAGAAATAAGCAAAATAGTATTATAGTCAAACTAGTCCACTCTCTAGATTATGGGCACCCCCACATGTTCTTAATTCTGTTCCTCTCTCTGGACAATTAACTCATTAATATTGCTTGAATAATTATGAAATAGAGATCAGGAATCAAAAAATTCTCCAGCAGTACTTGGAGAACAAAACAAAATAATCTATAACAGACATATCTAACTGCTATCAATTTGATAGAAATCTTGGAAATTGCAGGAGAACTCCTTTGTTTTGTAGATGATAAAACCGAAGCCAGAAGAACTAAGAGAATTGTTGGACAGTAATTTAATGACAAAATCAGGACGTGCAACTCCCACCCTGCTAATCTCAAAGTTCTGATATTTACAAAATATAAAATATTAGCTTTAATAACTTGAGAATATAGTTCCACAATTCTGAAATATTTGATTTAAATATTTCTTTCTTATTAAAATCAAGTTGATTCAGGTGTAATTTATGTGCCAGAACTGACATCTATTTTAATTGTGTATTTTTATGAGTTTTGAAAATGTGAATAGCTGTGTAACCATCATAAGAAGATATATACCATTTCCCTTTCACCAAACTATTTCCTTAAGCCTATTTTCAGTCAATCTCCACTCCACTTGCTGGGCCCAGGTAACCATTGATATACTTTCTGTCATTGTAAATACTTTTGCTTCTTCTAGAATTCCATTTAACTGAAATCATTTGGTATGTAGCCTTTTTTGTCTAGATTTTTTTCACTTAATTTGAGATTCGTCTATGTTATTCCTTATATCAGTAGTTGATTTATATTTTTAATTAACAAAACTCAAGACTTTATTTGGATTTCACCAGTTTTTCCATTTATATCAATTAATCACTGTAAATTTAGAGGGAGAGTAAATAAACTGCACTGGTTTGGTAAAGAGTATAGCTTTGGGGTGAGACAAAATTCAAACTGGTGTTAGTTCTCGTTTTAACTCATACTGTCTAAGCATGACTCAGGGACTTTATTTATTCCCCTGGGCTTTAGATTCTTCATCTGTGAAATAAGGATAGTAATCCACAACCCAGAGTTGTTTTTTAAGATTAAATTAAAAACTACATGGTAGTTAAATAAATTTATAAAATAATTAGGAGAAAATACAAAAGACTATTTATATAAATTTGACATGAGACACAAAGAATCTTCAAAAAAGAAAATTAACAGAATTGAAGGCATCAACTAATTCAACAAATACTTATTGAATGGCTACTTTGTGCCAGGAACTGATACTAGGAATTCACTATTGCCTTCACAAAACTTACATTCTAATATGAAACAGAAAATTCACTAAGATATATATACTATTGTCACATGGTGATGAATACACTGAAGAAAAATAAAGCAACTTAAGGAAATAGTGGTAAAGGCTGCTTTATTATATTGGATAGGTAAGAAAAACTTATGTGAGGTGACAATTGCACACTAGATTTATGTCTGAATGGATTGAGGGACAAAGTCATGATTTGGGTGAAGATCATTCAAACTCAAATGAAAAGCAGTTTAAAATGCCCCAAGGCCAATGTAAATTGAGTATGTTGGAGGAAACTCAAAGCATTCCATGAGGCTGAAGTAGAGAGAACAAAGGTAACAGTTGTAGGAAATGAGATGGAGAAGTAGCCAGTAGCCTATTCATATAAAGTTGTACAGGCTTTAAATTCTGTTCTAAATATGATGAGTCACAATGAAGCATTTTCAACAGGTAAGTCATATGATCTGACTTATATTTTAAAAGACACCTGCATTTTTCATTTCTAATATAATGACAGAGAAGATATAAAAAGAAATACACCTAGGTACAGCACATTAATTAAAAAAAATAAAAAACTAGAAGCAAAGTAAAGGAAATCCACCGAGGTCAGAAACAATAAGGATCTATTGTTTGAACTTTGGTACTGCATTAACCATGGAATTGTCTGTCCATCCCTGGTAGATGAGAGCTGGGATTTAACAAGCTGAATGAACTACAGAAAGGTGAATAAAACTAAGAAATCTGATTGGAGAACAATGTAAGCATCTGGAGGCCCTAGAGCATTGCTCAGTGGATGAACCAGAAAAGAAGCTCCCAAATAGGGAGACAGGAAGAAAAACTAAGACTTGAACTTGACTCTGGATTTTGTAGTAATGAAGAAAAACAATATCAATTTAGATTAAAAATCCACATTCACACAGATTTGACTCTGATTTCATACTAGCCAAATGGGCCCCAAAACAGTTCAAGCTGAAAATTTACTACCTATGTTTTTAATATTTCCATGCAGCAGGCAGAAGCAAATGGATCCATAGATTTCAGGACTCAAAGAATTGCCACAGAGTTTTGAGGAATGTGAGTTTCTAACAAAAACTTACTAATGATATAAGGAGACAAGCTAACATTAAGATCATCAGCAAAAACTACAAACTACAGAATCTGCCCAAAATAGAAAGCAGATGTTAGAATTATCCAATACTAAATATAAAATAAATATTTTTAATCTGTACAAACAATCAAAGGAGAGAATGATGAAGAATCTATCAAAATCAGAAGATAGATTCAAAAAAACAAAACAAAACATATATAACTATAGACACAAATATACAAACAAAAGCAGTATTAAGGGTTAACAAAGTCTATAAAGAGCTGAAAATAAACCGAAAAATGGATCTAACAAAATTACAAAGTAAGCAACACAAAGATAAACAGATAGAAAATTTGAAGGAAGAATGAGAGGTTCTGATATAAGACTTATGGAAATACAAGAAGGAAGGAAGATAAAGATAATAGTTGAGAATTTTCCAAAGTTACAGAAAGAATGTAATTTGCAAATCAGGAATTTGAATGAAACTGAAGCAGGGGAAATTAAAAAGAAATCCATACCAAGTCATATTGTACTGAAAATGCAAAACATAAAAGACAAAGAGAAGGTGTTAAAAACATCTATCAATTTTTAAAAAGATTGTATACAAAGTTAATACAAAGTAAACATTAGACAAATAATTTTTCGATAACTATAATAAAAAATTGAAGAACGCTATGTTATATTCAGATATGAGAAAAACTGTCAAATTAGAATTTTGTATCTGATAAACAATCTTTCAACAGTAAGACTGAAATAGAGATATTTTTAGAACCCCAAAAATAATTTACTATAACTGGTTCACAAAAGAGAGTTCTAAAGTACCTACTTAGGAAAGAAAGAAAATGATGAAGAAAAGTGTCAGTGATTAAAAAAAATGATGAGCAAAGACAAATGACAAGTTGGGTAATAAAGTTATACAAGTATTGACCACATGATAAAAATTATAATGCCATTGGTATATAGAATATAAACATAAAATATAAGGACAAGAAAAATGTATATATATAAATGTATAAAAATGTACATATAAGATATCAACCACGGAAGCCAGTATAGCCATATTCGTCTCAGACAAAATAGACTTTAAAGCAAAAAACTTTATTAAGAATAATAAGACTTAAATTATATTGTAAAGTTCAATTCACACAAATATAAAATATTAAACCTTTGTAAATTTAAAATACTCAAAATGCATAAAGTAAAAATTTGTAAGCTCAAGAATAAATTGATGAATATACCAAATTAATCAAGTAAGCAGACAAATGATATCTAAAAAATCGAAGATTTAAAAAAAATCACAAGCAAATTGCTCAACTCAATTGGCACATAGAACCATGACGATAAAAAACTGGAGAAAAACTTTTTTCTAGGCACATGAAACATTTTCAAAAACCGATAATTTACTAGGCCAAAAAAATAAATTTTAACACATTTAACAGAATCTGTATCAAGCAAATATTTTATAGGCTACAATGTAATTAAATTAGGAATTATAACAGTAAGTTAAAAACAATATACTTAAAATTTTTAAATGAAGTTCTTAATAATTCACAAATGAAAAAAGAAACTATAATAGACAGAAAATAATCGGAACTGTACAATAATGAAAATATTTCCTTTAACATAATAAGATACAGCCAAATCAGTACTTAAGAAAATTTTATCCTTTAATATTAATTTTTGAAAAAATATAAGGCTAAGAATTAATGAGGCACATAAGAAATTTGAAAAGAAAAAAGAAGAATGTATACTTAATACATATGAGAAGAAATGAAAGAAATAGAAAATTTTTAAATTACATTGGAGAGGATAATCAAGCCAGTTTGACTTTTGGTAAAACTAGTAAAATTGCCAAAGCTTTTGTGATATTCATCAAGAAATAAAAGAGAAAAGAACTGATTAGTCATCCATTAGGTTTGAAAGGGAACATAGTTTCAAATTGAGTTGAGATTAAAACATGGCAGAAAATTATTATGAATAATTTTAAGTGAATACATTTGAAATTTCGGTAAAACAAGAAATTCATCTTAAATATAATTAACAAGATTTTCTCAAGGAGAAATAAAAAAGCTTGTATTGTCTTAGTAAGAAATTCAATCAGTTAAAAATTGCTCGACAAAGAAAATATGACTAAATAACAGCTGAATTTTACCACTTTTTCAAGAAATAGATTTTTCTAATTTACATAAAATCTAGTGAAGATAGAAGACAGAATACTCTGACTCATTTCAAGAAGCTGGTATGATCTTGATTTCAAAACCAAATATGGACAATATGAGATAAACTATAGGTCAATATTTCTCATTACTGTAGATGTAAAAAATGAAAACAATCTTAACTTCAAAGATACATTTACAAAGTAATTAACAAGTTTGTTCATTTCAATAATAGATAATGAGAAGTCAAATAATTTTTCACCATATTAACAAGTTAAAGGGAGAAAATAGATATTATTTAAATGAATGTAGGAAAAACATCATTAAAATTCAAATATATTTATAATTTAAGAAGTAAACAGTCTTAGAAAATAGGAACATAAGGAACTTCCTTGTTCTGATAAATGATATCTACAAAAAGCACATCTATCATATTCTAAAATTAAAAATTTAAAGCGTTCCTTTAAAATTAGATCTCCCATCATTATAAATTCTACTTGACATTTTAACTAGTACGACTATGAAAAAAAGACGTAAGGATTGGATGAGAAGAAAGATCTGTAATTATTTGCAGATGATATAATTTTCTATGTAGAAAATCCTCAAAATATTTAAAGGCAAATTATTGGATTTTATAAGGGAATATTGAGGTTTACTAAATATAAGATTATATAAAAAGACAGTTAAATTTTATTAAAAGAATTTAAAAATCTAACTTGTTGGAAATAAATCTACCAAAAGATATACAAAATTTTATTTAAAAGTTACAAATTTATTGAAATAAAAGACCTAATGGAAGAAATATGACATTTTATACATAGTAAAAAAACAGTCAATGGCATTTTAACAACAACAAAAAATGGAATTTCATGGTATACGACAAGCTGATTCAGAATTTTTGTGGAAGAAAGAAGGGCCAAGAATAGCCAAGACTCTAGAAAGAAAAACCAAAACAGAAGACATACCCTATCATATAGCCAAGTTTTAAAACTTATTACAAAGCTATAATGATTAAGATGGATTGTTATTGGCACAGAAAAAGACAACTGAATCAAAACAAACAAAAGTAAAAAAAATAGAGAAGACACAAACAACATGTAAACATATAAATTTGCCAAATGACAAAGATGACATTGAAAATTAGTAGAGAAAGGATGGCATACTCAAGAAATTATATAATTTTAAGATGTATATACCTGATAACTCAGCCTTCCACCTCTAGGTATCAACTTAGAGAAACTCATATATGTAAATCAAGAGGTATGGACAAGAACAATCAAGGAATCATTGTTTCTAATAAAAAAATAGAGATAAATAAATTAATGAGTAAATGAATGAGTGAATGAATGAATGAAAACAACCAAAATGTCCATCCACATAGAATGTATAAACAGATTGTAACATATTCTTACAATGTGATAATAAACAGCAGTTAAATGAATAATTTACAGCTGTATATACCAATATGAAAGATCCTCACAGCATTATTTCAAACAAAAATGCATTGTTTAAAAATGCATATGTATGTGGCAAAATCTTTAAGAAAAGTAAGAGAAATATTAACATAAAATTCTGAATAGCAGCTGCCTTGGTGGAAAAAGGATAATGCAGGTAAAAAGGGCATACAAAGATTTCAAATTTTTTGCTAATATTCTATTTCTTAAGCTAGTTGGTGGATATAGATGTGTTTATTTTTTATTTAAAGTATACATATAGTACATTTGAAGTATAAATTTTATATTTTATTTACTACTTTATAATAAAATGTTAACAAAAATAAATGTGTCACTTTGGCTGAGGTGTAGAGAATGGATTGCTTGAGGGTAAGGGTATAAGCAGAGATACCAGTAGTCTAGGCAGAAAATAATGATGGCTCAAGAAAGGATGGTAGAGGTGATGGTGGTGAGAAAGGATTGATTTAGGGAAATATATGATGGTCAAGTCAACAAGAACTGCTGATGTGAGGTGGTTAGTTAAAAGAGGAGTCGAAAATGGCATTGAGTTTTTTGGCTTAAGCAACTGAGTAAATGGTGAGAGTTTAACTACAAACAATATACAGAAGTTAAAAAATAAGAAATATTTGAAAAAAATAGTAGCTTGCAGAGTGGACAAAAGATTGCTGTCTATAATATGTAAAGACTTTTTAAGAATCTCAAAGAAAAAGAACAAAAAGACACTAAGCAAAAGACATGAGTAGACAAGTCATAGAATAAGAAATATGAATGACATATATATGAATGGATAGTTGTCCTCAGTAATAGAGTAATACAAATTTAAAAAACAATGAGACACTATGTTTCACAAATATATTTGGGAAAAAATGATAATTCCAATATTGTCTAAAGGAGAATCTATTAGGAATATACTGTCACATATTTTTTATATTAATTTAAGTTCATGTAATCCTTCGTGTAAGGTAAATAAAATCTTATATAGGAAAGAGAGTATATGACTTTTAATCTAAAATTAAAAGCTCTAATGTGAACCAAAATCTCTCAGGGATCATTATTTCTACCACAAGGGGGAAAGTCTGAGAATAAAAGAAACGTGGAGAAATGTAGAGCAAAGAGATGAAATGAAATATAGCTCTGACCACAGCTTTGGATTTGTCAGTTGTTTTATTAGGAATCTATTTCTCTGCAATAAATTAGCCTAAAACATTGCCTCTTAAAATGACATATAGTTATCATCTTACACAGTTTCAGAGAATTCGGGAATCCAGGAGTGGAATAGATGGGTGATCCGACTTAGGGTGTCTCATGAGGTTGCTGACAAGATGTCAGCTCTGGAGACCATCATTTGAAGGCTTATCTGGGGCTGAGGGATTAATTCCAATGTAGTTCACTCACTCACACAGCTGTTGGCTAGAGGCCTCAGTTCCTCATCACATGGATTTCTCCATAGAGGTGCTTGAGTATCCTTATGACACAGCAGGTAGCTTCCCTTGAAGTGAGCAATCCAAGAGAGAACAAGGTAGAAGTTACATTGTCTTTCATGATTTATCCTCAGAAGTCACATACCATCACTTCTGCTGTCATCTATTAGTCACACAGACCAACCCTGACATGATATAAGCTAGGACTATATAGCGGCTTAAATACCAGGAGTTAGGGGTCACTGAAACAATCTTCAAGGCTGAATATCCAATTGTACAAACATATATATTTTTGTATATATTTTATATATTTTCCTTCTTTATTTTTTTCTCCAAAGCTACTTTGTTTTGGGTTTCTGTTTCTGGCAGCCAAAATAGAGTTCTACTGACTATATAATCACCAAAAAAAAAAAAAAAAACCACCTTGCTCTATTTCAAAATTCTTTAAAATAAAGGTCATAGGGAGTACCCTAGAATGAAACTCCAAATACATTAAACATGTCATTACATGTGACATTTGATAAATCGTAGACTTTCTGAGCTTCATTACTATCTAAAAAAACATCTGGACCATCTTTTCTACCACTGTGAAGACCAGATGAATATAAACAATATTGTTATTATTTTTAGAATAAATATAACATTGAAAAGTTATATATTATCCATTAGCTATATTTTCAAGTCTGTACTTTCCTAAACTGCATTCTAAGTATATTTACAAAGAGAGAGAAACTTGCCAGTGTGTCACAGAAGCAGGACAGAGAAAGAATTATTTTTGCTTTTCATTTTAAGGCGTTACTATTTAACAAAAGTAACGCTGTAATAGGAAGATATCAGAAGTAGGTGGAGAAGGAAGGCTGGTTTTTCTCCTGAAAATCATCAATCTTTCCTTGTTCATTTTCTTACAAGAGATGTGAATATCTGCAGAAGTGGAACTCATATGATATAAGAGGACAGTGTTACAGATTCATGAAGTAGGGTGTTTCAATCTTTTACTGCCAAATACAAGCTTTTGCCTGTGCTTTTTAAAAGTAAGTAGCATATAAGTGTAAATTTAAATTACTCGGTGTGTAATATAAGGCATTTTCATTTTAAGCTTCATTGCATTTATTTCTGACAAATATAATGTAGTAAATCAACCAATACGGAAAATAATAAATTCCCAATAAGGGCTTAAGATATAAGCCATGTTATCTCTCGTGTGAAGTTAATTACTTCCTCTGGTTTTTTGTTTTTTGTTTTTTTTTTTTTGGCTAAAGTCTCAGCCCCTTTTCTAATCTTTCTTATAGATTTCTTTCACTTTCTCTTCAAGACAGCACTACATTTCTCTGAGCCACAATAAGCTCTTAAACATTTTATAAAGTATTATCATCCCAGAGGAATTAACTCTTCTCAGAAAAATCACTGAAAACAGAGAAGAAAAATGCTGTTGATTGCCTTTCTCTTTTGGTGGCAGTAGCAATGTTTCTCCATTAAATAGAAATGATACAAAGAACAAAATTCAGGTTCCCCAGCCAGGCAAATGAACCCACAGGAAACTACATAGTAAATTATACATTCACATCGAAGTTTTATATGTTTATATGTACAAAAAGGCATCAGTCTAAGTGCATTGAAATGGCTTATCACCAAGACATTTTATTTTCTTAAAAATACTACTCGCTGAAACTGAAAAAGCAGAACATTTTGATAGAAGTAAAAAGTTTACTCTTTTAAAAGTCGTTATTATCAGCGGATTGTCCAAACTCATTCCTGACTAGCATCCTCTTCTTTAGCCTCAATCTTCTCATACATCATAGCTCTCAGCAGTATACAGGAGGTCATGCAACATGGATGCCTGAAGTGAAAGGATGCTCAGGACAGAAGGGAATCTGAGTGGGAGCAATATTAGAGAGGGCATTCAATAACAATTTTAAAATGTTAAAATTCAATGACAGTATTTGTGGAATTGAAATAAATGAAAATAGAAAAGTATCCTGAGTGTGAAAGTGGTCACAAAAAATTACCTTGTCAAAATGCCGTGGATTCATCTACAGTAGAATCTGTAAATAAATGGTTGCAAATGGAATCCGTCACAGAATAGAAAATAAATGAAATGCCGATAAATACAACATAAACAGACTCTAGAAAAATGATTTTGAGTGGCAAAAAGTTGTAGAATACTTTATACAGTATGGTTTGATTAGATCACAAAAAACTTCAAACACTTATTAATCTAAACAATAGATTGTTTGGGATACAAACACAAAATTAAGCTACAGAGGAAAACAGGGAATGATAAGTCCAGAACTCAATATGGTCGTTACATCTGAGAGTGAAATAAATGGGACTGAGGACTCACTGAGGAGTGAGTGTGACCTCAAGGGAATGGATTTTTTCTAAGTTAGGTGGTAGATATACAAGCCCTCATTGTACATTGCTTTTAAAAATCCTTGCTTGTATATAAAAATATCCAAATATCCTTTGGATTTTATTTATATTTAATTTTTAAAAGAACAAATTTTAATAGTGTCATGTACTTGGATACTGATTAGCCCTTAAATAAACACTGGTCTTTCGAAGAAAAGATGGGTCCTGAAACTGAAACTCAAAATGAGAAGATAGATAGGTTTTGGGTCCCATGCTTCTGGATCTGTATGTTTAAGATATGCTTCCAAAGGTTGTTTGCCGAAGTGGTGTCCAGCACAAGGATGAAAGCCAGAAATAAATTCTGCTGAATTCTGGAAAAGCCAAGAAGTCAGGAATTCCCAGGGAGAAAGTCGAGTCCCAGTTTAAACAGCTATTTTTAGTAGATGTTTCTAATAGAGACTATTGTTGGTTTTTTACAGTGAACGTGTTCTAGAAATCTATATTCTCTAGCACCATAAAATAAATAATTCCTTACCTTACCTATATAAAGTTAGGGGTGACTAGAAAACCTCTATTCTCTTGCATTAATCACAGCTTTATCAGAAACAACTGTTGTATAAAGTATAACCTAACAGAGGATGTAGAACTAATAAGAGATAATGCATATGTTCCTATTGTAGGAATCATTCTCTAGATAAAGTTTTTCTGTTTGTTTTAACTGAACATTCTGAGCTGCTTCTGATGGAAGGTGATTTAAATTTATTTCTGAACTCCAGGTTACTTCTCCTGAGACTACCAAATTTCCCTCCAGTATTCAACAATATTCCAGAGGAACTTAATCTTTTAGATAGTGGAAGAGAAAAACTTGTCAATAGCATAATTAACATACATTTTTTACTATATAATGTCTATCCTAGATTAGAATTTCCGTGGGTTCGCAGAGCAATTTTTGAAAACTATAAAAAAGTAACATAAAATCCAATTTTATGTGTCTATAGGTATAGTTGATTGGAGAGAATTACTGTGAGAAAAAGATAGTATTGATTTTTAAGTGATTGAAGAGAAATTTCTGGAGATAACATATATTTTTAACCTGAGAAATTTACATATTATATATGTATGTATAATATATAGATACAATTATATAAAATGTACATTTACATATATGTGTACTTTTACGTATGTACATATATATGTATCCATATATTTATATATATAATGTAATATATATATAAAAAAACAATAAAGATAGAAAACCAAAAAACGTCACACAGTATTAAAGGAGGGTAATGAGCCAAATTAAAAATGTCCAAAACATTATCACAAGACATAAAATATTCCGTTTATAGTAAATGAGTGGAGAAGGTGATTAGAATGAAAAAGTCTATTTAATAAATATACTACGTTTATATATAATATATATTTCTACATAAAATATATATGTGATTCACACATGTAATATATAACATATTATTTCTATATAAAATATTTATATATAATACTCTCACATACTACAACAATTCACTAAAAGTTTTTGGCCTTACAGATCTTCACAGAGTCAATAAAATATCAATCACAATTTTTTTTTTATTGATTCGCATGTTCACCTGAACACTAATCATTGCTACTAATCTGTGCCATTTCCATTCTTCAAGCACGAGCACCTTCCAAGAATTTTTTAATTCACGGGCCAAATTCTGTGTATCAAACACAAAAGCCATACCACTCAGTGGGGTACATTTCATACGAGAATAGTGACCAACTGAGAGAAAAAAACAAATGGATGTGTTATTTCCACTAAAATCTCCTGTTTACATTATTTATTAAGAAGGGTGCGCCCAGAAGTCTGGAGAGAGAGAGAATCCTGACCTAATATCTTAGCATGTTTCCTAGGATCAATTCAAGTCCTTTATGTACAGTGTGGTCAACCCAAATATCCAGGACTGTACGAGAAAACTCTAGGCCAAAGTTCAGGTTCTGAATGCACAGGAAATGCAAAGCGGGGTCCTAATCCTGCTAATATCCACATCTCCTAAACTTCTGGTCTTTAAATACTGGAATCCTTCAAGACAATGAGGTCTGGACTTAGGCCAGTTTGGAGGTCCTCCAAGTAAATCAGCCTTCTGCTTTCAGAGCTGATTCATTAAGTAGTTTGTCCTAAAAATGTAAGGATTATTACAATTTGGAATACCAATGAGGCCCAACCAGGGTTTATTCCAAATATAACATCACTCCTTTCTTTGTATTCCTCTCATCATGTTCCTCTCTCAAAAAAAAGACATGTACTATACTTTTTAAAAATCTTTGCAAAGAATATCTGGTTTCCCAGTTAAGAAAACATTAATTATGCCCATCAGCATTTTGAGCAACCACTTTTTGTTAACATATTTGATTATAGTATTAGGTATTTATATTTTACTAAATGTCAAAGCAGAGATTTCTAGATTTTCTAATTGTTACATAATATAAATATCCTTTTCTTTTAGATGAAGACTCTTTAAAACTTACACCTTAACTAACATAAAAATACAGAGCAGGGAAGAAAATGAAATTCACAATTTTAATTCTTTCCTTAGTCAATAGGTCATGTCTACAGTTTCTCTAAAAGAATGTTTTAAGCAGAAAAAAGTAGAGGCACAATACCAACAAAAATCCTGGTGTGTGGAAAGAGTAGAACTCACCGCAAAAAAACTTCTTTGCAGGGAAATGGACTCTGTAATGCCACAGCCATATTTTAAGTTTAACAGTTCTGCCAACTTAAAGTTGAATATTAAAGATACAATAATGTTGTCTTCAAAAGTATTATACCTGACTACTCTCAGACCTCATTTCTTAAAAAATTAGAATGCTTCTTTTCCATCAACAGCTATCAGAATGTACATAGAGAGAAAATTAAAGTGCTTGGTAAGCACAAGTGTTCAATGAATGTGTAAGTGTTTCTGTGTGAGAATGCATGAGTCACTGACTTGCCTCTAATAAATAGTGTGGCTGGGAATGTGTGGATAACACTGGGAGATAGAGGCACACCTCTGTCACTGGGTTACTTTCATCGCCTCTTCTGGGTAGAATTAGAACAGAATCAGAAAATGATGAGCTAACTCACCTGCCTCTATCCACAGCCTACTGAGGCACATGCCCAAATGTATCTTTTTGGAAGTAACAGTAAGTTTGTTATGAAGTAGGTCAAATTCCTTTGAAAATAATTTTCACAGAGGAATTTTTGAAAAGAAAGTGGAAAGGGATAATATTGTTGATTGTATTGTAGGACTCTTAATCCAAAAGTGTCTGTATTGCAATATCTATGCAAAGGATCTGGAACAAAACTCCCATAGAGTTAGCACATAGTAATTTGAAACTTAACTGCAAAGAGATTCTGATGAATAGAGAAAGTTAACATAAAAGAGAAAATGTATTTTGTTTTATCTTTAAAAAAAAAATCACCATAAATATTTGGCTCACCCCACAATAGAAAGTGGTCATCGGGAATGGATAAGTTACTATTCATTGGGTACGTAATTTCATAATAAGTCCCAGCCATCTGCTCCCTCCACTAATTGTGAATTCAAAAAGGACATAATTCACTATAGATGGTACAAAAGGCTACACATAATACGAAAGGATTTAAATATTATGTATGATTCTTTCTAAATTTTTTTTTCAAGATAACACAGTTTTCAGACTTAAAACACAAATCAGAGGAATTACTAGCTCACCTTTGAAAAATAGCAAATGCTTCTAGAAGAAAATAGAAACTGATAAGAAAAGAAGCTTTTGATTAAATCCATGTTTTCAGTCTCCAACTCAGAAAATATTTTTTTAGTATCAAAAAGTGTGACTATAAGCTTAATTTAAATGTTATTTTCAGTTGAGCTTTCTTTTTATTATTTTTTTATTTTTTTAAGCAAGAAGGGGTGTCAGAAACTCTTCTCCATTTGTTTCACACTATTTCCCAGTGTGATATTGACAAGAAAGCTAATGACAGAGAAAGATAGAAATTAACAACACGAGAAGAGTATTTTTGAGCTTTTATTTTGACTAAGATAAATATTTACTGCGATTGTCTTACTTTTCATTTGTCACAGAGACAACACAGACATACTACAAACTCTCATATAAAGAATTCATTGTCTTTAATAAAGATACCAATTCATACATATATATCTTCATGATCCTCTTCTGCGTATAGAGGAATGGCTGATAAATAAAAGTAAAGCTTCATGGAACAAACTGAAGAGAATGGCTTTACTATTTTATGGGTAATATTAGAAATAGGTTTACTGAGCTAATTTCAAAAACAGGACAGAATTATATACCTTTACTACTACACTTTGAAGAATTTCATGCTTTAGTTCTTGAAATTAAGGAAAGTACCATGGGACTTTATAATGCTGCATTTTCTTTACATTTCAATCAGCCAGAATCTCATTTATCAAATGGGGATGTGGAAGGAGCCTCAACATACTTTTTAAAAGACCACACAAGGGAATTAAACTTCTTCTATTCCTTTACATGTTTATCACAGAACAAAAGAAGGTTAGTGTTTTTTTTCTGCTGGTGTCACATGCTGTGAGCCAATTTTTTTTTCATCAGATATGATTTACATTGTGCTCTAACAACAAAACAGACCATTAACTTCACAAGTGCTGCTGTGCAGTGTTCAAGAGGTTCCTGGGTGGCTTTCACAGTGATGGTGTTGGTTCTTTTTTAGCCTCACACTTCCATCATTTTCTATCTATCTTCCTCAGAGGTAAGTACAAATCTTCCCTGACTTCCTATTAGAGAAGTAAACAGATAAAACACATTTCGTGGAAAATAAGCTTGAAAGGCAACAAGGAAAAGGGAAGGTGTCCTTCATTTTGCTCAGACTGTGAGACAGAATTAGTAGTGTAGCTTCTTCAAAATCTTTCCTGTCCATCATGATGAATCAAAGAGAAACATCATTTAAACAATAAGAAAGCGGCCTCGCAAATTGAGAAATTGTTTAAATATATAAAAATATTGACTGCAAAAAAGGTGTGGCAAGAGCAGAGTATTGAAACATATATGCACAAACATGGCTGGTAGAGGATCATATGGGTCCATTTTGTCAAGAGAGCAATTTGGCAATATGAATCAAGAGCCTTTTAATAAATTTAATTGACTTCGACTCGGTAATTCCACTTTTGAGACTGCATCTTAGAGGGGAAATAATCTGATGTTCAACAAAGATACATGCTGTAGAAAAACCTGGAAGCAATATAAGCACTCAACAATGTGAGCGACAAAATGTGTTATGGAACATTCTTACAAGCAATGTTGTGTAGCCAATAAAAGCATATTTTCCAAAAGTATTATGGACTTAATTATATGTTCAGAAAAATATTAAGTTAAAAAGATGGAACATAAAACTATGTACCACATAGCTATACATAAAGTATATTCCTATGCCTATTTTACCTATATATGTTTATGAATGCATTATATATATGCATATAGTGTTTTCTAAAGATATATGAACTAATTTATATGAACATTTACCTATATATGTATATTGATTGATGTATTTATTACAATATGTTATATATGTCTACATATATTTGAGATAGAAATATCCCAAATATTATTAGTTTTTGTTTCTGGATGCTATTCTTATAAACGTAAGTGGATTTTATTTTCTTTTTATTCTTTTTTGTATCATTCTATGTTAACTAAACCATCTGGCTTAGTTAAGAAGTCATCATCTCTCATAGCATAGATCACAGTAGTTCCATAACTTTGGACAACCTAGTTAACTCCTTCAATTGGAAAGGGTTAATGGCCAGAACTAGATTAGTTTGCAGGAATAAATGAGGCAGGCACTAGGGAGTACAGATTTGGATAGAAGTTCAATAAGAATATCTAGTCTAACAAAATGGAACACTTTATCTGGAGACTAACACTAGCCACAAGAGGGCACCCACACAGATAGCATTGGGAAAAGTTCCCACCCAGAAAATGCCCTAAAAGATGGGCCAGAGCAAGAAGGACAGTTGGGACTTCTAGAATAGACCCATAGTCTCTTCAGAGACCTAAGCAGGCCAGATGAACAACAGCTGCTCAGAGGACCACCAGCAGGTCGCCACAATTTAGCCACTAGGACATAACTTTAATCCCCAAGGACATAGGAAAAGCAAGATGAGCTGGAGATTGGAAATGAAATAAGGCATTGAATTTCCAGAACTGTGATTCAAAATACAGATTGAGTCCCAGGATTAATGTAGAAATGGAATATGGTCCTGGGATTAGAACAGTGGAACTAGAATACAAATCGGAGAAAATTATAAGGCAGACATAGCATGAATTGAAATGTAAGGCCAGTTCAGGGACAGATTTATAAGAAGGAAATGGTATTAGCTTTTAAACATATTCTGATTGAAGGGATAGAAGAAAAAAAAAAAGAATCATGTGGAAATATCCAGTAGACAGTCAGCCTGGAAATTATATTAAGGTGAGTGATCCAACTGGAAAAAAAAATTGTAGTCATTGGCACAGAGCTAATGTACTGTCTTTGACCCCTCCTCAGATCAGTCTGTGTCCTTCTCTGTCACATTGAACCACAGGAGGCTAATCTCTGTAGACTGCTTACCCAGTCTTGCTTACCAGCTGGCTTCAGGTTGGGCTTGCCCCATAGGAGGCAGAGACAGATAGTTACAGGGTGGTAGGAGCCAAAAGTGGTCCAGGTATTTTTTCCTTGCTTCCAACAGTAACTGTGTCCTTCCATGATTATAATTCATATTATCACTTACCACCTTCCCTATTTCAGGCTTCACTAGGCTCTTGTAAGTTATATTCCCCCCTTTTCCTTCAGCCCTTGAGGGGGAGAAAATTTCCCAATGCCATTATTCTTCTGCTTATCACACCATCTTTTTTATCTTTTCTTTTCATTCCTTATTTATTTATTTATTTATTTATTTATTTATTTATTTATTTATTTGCGCCCTTAATTCTACCCACACCGCTGTAATCCTTTGAACCTCTTCATTTGAATAATCTGGGGGTAAACTTAGTTTTCTGACAGTTTCATGACTGAATCTGATGATGAGAAAAATTCTTCAGGAGGGGTTAGAGGGAGAGAGGTTTATATAAAGAAAAGATTCCTCTTTGATCTCGAGAGTCAGGAACCAGATAGTATTGAACACTGACACTTGACACTTGATACCTTGGGGTCATGGACAAAGAATGATAATGAATCTTAGAAAAGAAGTATGTTATGTTGTTACAGAATTAATGGGAAAAAAATGGGATGAGGAAAGTTTTAATCAATGGTGTAAAGTGCTGCAAAGAAGCCATGGAGAATAAGAATAAGAAAAGGACATTTAATTATCCATTAGATGTTAGTGATCTTTAAGATAAAAGGAAGGCATATTTTCAGGGGATGTGAAAAAGGCCTAAGTGAAAATGAAATTGGAACAAAAAATAAACTCCATTTTTTTTTGGATTTTTGACAATAAGGAAACACAAAGTAAATTATAACAGCACTTTTATTAGTGATTATATGTATATACTTTGTCCATAAAACAAAGTAGTAATTTTTGTCCCTAAAACAAAAGCAGTTAGTTGTAGTTAGTTTTTTAGTTATTTGTATTGATAATATATTTCCTATGTGATATCTGCCTTTTGTTGCTCATGAAAAGGAAATATAATCTAGCAAGTACCATAGGCTGAATATTCGAAACCAGTACATTTATATATCTGTATAGCACAATTTCTCAACTACATGAAATATATTTTAATACAGTTTATTTATTTTTTATCAGTATTTCTCATGCATGTTCCAATAGAATTTTCTAACAAAGAATATGTTTTAGTTTGTGTCTATGTTAATTCTGATGTATTAATTCAACTGTTTTTTTTTAAAAAAAACAGAGCAAGAGCAAATGTTTCCATAATGGTATATGGCATTTTGTCCTTCACAATTAAGAAACCTCAAAGTTGTCTTAAACATTTATTATATTTGATTAAATTTTACAAAGACTAGATTATCATCTGACCCTAAACACTACTGAAAAAATGGTCATTTTCTTCCAGATGCTTAGTTTTTCAATGTCCTTATACCCATGATGGCTTTTACCATGATTAGCTAATATCTCAGGGGTAAATAAAAAATTAAGAGAAGATTCATCCTAATGACATTGAATGTTTAAATTTCAAATAGTCTCCTTGATTATTTCAATTATTTTTTTATCAACATCTCAAATATTATTATGGTATTGTTTTTAGCACATAAAGTGGCTTAAAACACCCTGTGTTAGTTTTAGAAGTGTGAGCTTTGCCATTGTCTTATTGTTTATTTGCATTTGTGTTATTAGTGATAGAGTCATGCTATGATTTCTTTGCAGGATTTTTTTTAAAACCATTTGTTCACCTTGAGAGGTTTAGTTTCATCAAAAATAGTTAATGTAATCTGCATATCCACCTAATCAGCCACAAATAAACTGCAATAATCATAATATGCTGAAATTAAACGAATGCACAAAACACTTAAGTCAATACCTTTGTTTTGACGCCTAAACTTCCCTCAGGATAATTACTGATAGGTGAGTTACGACATGTGTGCCTGCTGAGGGTGCCAGTGTTAATCCTTAAATATTTGCAAATCCTAACGAATAAGCTCAGTTACCCCACTTTGGGGAACGGCTGTTACAAATAACTCCTTGAATTACACCTTATCACAGTGACTTCATTGTAAAGCTGTTAAGATAGTTCACCTACAGCCAAAATTTCACTGTGACTCAGTGCCTTAAAAAATTTTTAATCACAAGGACTTTTGTTGCTCACTAAATAATTTGCAATATGCTAAGTTAAAATTATGTACATATATAAACACAAATCTAGTATTTTGAAGAGTATGCGAATTATATTTTTATCATTAATAAGAAATATTTTGCATACAAGAGAGACAGCTCTAAATTTGGGGGAAGCAAAATCAGAATCACATATATTAGTAAGAAAATTATTTCCACTGCAAATACCTAAATTTATTATGCTTTTCCTTCCATTTAACATTAGGAATCACCTTAAATGACTGAATGATATAACTTTCTTTTTGTTGTTGTTGTTCTCTATTCAAAATAATAGACTCTAATCCAAACTAAAGTACAACTGGAAGCCATTTTATATGTAATTTTTTTACCATCACTAACTATCATGGTAATTGACAAAAGAGTATGTTATTGTTTTCATACTTATAGGGTTAAAAATACAAATCTTTCTTTTACAGACCTAAGAGAAACTATATTTTCTTTCTTATTTCAATTATATAATGAAAATATCTCTAAAATATATTAAAATTCATATCTATCTCCTAGTAAATTGATATGTATAAAATAGAAAATTCTACAGAGAAGTCTATCACCTCTAGGAACCCTGCAGTGTAATTTCTCTAATTGTGCCTAAAATAAAGCTTCACACTCAGGTAAAGTGCTGGCTCACAGATCTGCACAGGTGTTTCTATCTTAGGTTTAGTCAGCTAGGAGTTCTTTTGCTTTTAAATTACACTTGCTGAAAACCGAAAGCCAAATTACTCATTTATTTAGTCACACTATCATATTGTTCACCTTATATAAGCAGCATAAATAAAACCATTTACTTTACACACTTTAGTCTTTACATTTTAGTTAAAGATATCCAAGTTCCCTACAACATCACATTATACCCAATTAGACTGAATTCATAGGGATCAAGAAGTAGAGCAGGCTTTCATGTTGCTTACCCTTGTGACCCTATAGCCAAATAGTCTTTTAAAAAGCTAAAGAAGGACAAATTTAAATTATATCAAATTGCTGGAAAGCCTGAAGAAATTAGCCAATGAGTGCCCTTTCTAAGATCCTCTTTCTCAATGCTAGACAAGGAAAAATTTCTCAACAATTCTCTGAATTATCTCTTAAAAAGAAAAATTTCAATTATAGCATGAGTCTGTGTCTGTCTTTGATAAAATATAACTAATAAAATATTAACAGTTCCCAAACCAGAATTTTGGCAGCTAAAACTCATATTGTTCGGTAAAGTATGCATTCCTAGCTCTTAGTTGAGAAGCTTTTGGACAAAGGATAATTCATAAAACAGTGTTTTCTCTATATTATTTTGATCAAGCTTTTCTGATAAATCATAAAAACCTCTGCATAATCATTTAGCTTTATTTACAAAATTGCACATGCTATTTTCAAGTGAATTTTTACAGAAGCTTTTTGAAGGAATATTCACATAAAAGTATTACCTTTGTTAAAAAAAATTGCAACTAGAGGCATGGCTACAACAAATTCTTTCTGGATGGGGCAGGTGACATCAGTGAGAGAAGCAAGCAGATTGAGGACATAAAGCAAGATGAGGAATTAAACTAAATATAGTAAGACCTCACTTAATGTCCTCCCTAAGTTCTTGGAAACTGTGAATTTAAGTGAAACAATGTATATAATAAAACCAGTTGGGCTAATTGATATAAACGAGAGTTAAGTTTCTATGGTCACATACTTCTGGTTACAAAAACATCATCAAACTTTTAAATAAATACTCAAAACACTTCTAATAGTCAACATTGAAGTATATGTAAATTATACATACATTTGAGAAAGATTAAGAAAACCAAGTAATATAATTATTTTCTAACCTGCTTATTCCAGTTCAGGGTTGAGCAAGAGTGGCCAGAGCCTCTCCCAGCATCTCAGGGTGCAAGGCAAGAGCCTACCCTGGACAGGATGCCCTTCCATCACAGGGCCCCTGACACATACACGCACACTTACACAGACTGGGAAAATTTAGGCATGCCGGTTCATCTCACGTTCACATCTTTGGAATGTGGGAGAAACCAAGAGTAGCCTGAGATAACCTATGCAGACATGGGTCTAATGTGCAAACTCCACACTGACAGTCGCCTTGGCCAGGAATAATTTTTTTCTTTTTTCTCATCAATGTTATAACTAAACGATGTTAAAGAAAGAAACGTTATCCAAGAACCTGCTATAGAATGAGCCCCATTTACAGACTTACTGCTGCTCAGCTCCCACTGACTGCTACCTAGGCTTCTCAAATACTCTGATTATTCATGTGGAACCTAAAATCTAGTTAGATCTGCTAGAAAACTTCAAGGTAATAATCTAAGTGAGATATGATGGTGGATTCAACTAATTGGTTGAGGTGGAGATGAAATGTGGTCAAATCTGTTTATATATTGAAGGACAAGCTAACAGATTCTTACATAGCATTTCTGACAACCATTTGAATATAATGAAAAGATGCTAACCATTTCTTATAAAACTCAACCTCTCTAGTCATGGTAATAATAAAATATGATGTAGCTTCAGGTAAACAAGAATAAAACAAAAACACTTAATTTCTTCTAAAATCTGGCCCCAGTTTTTTCTCTCACCATTTGTTTACAAGTGACCTCTTCCCACATCTCCATTCCCATTCTAGCAAATGACATTTGTCTCCTGAACACACTGTGTGTAGTTTGTGGTCATATTCTTGACCACACTCTCAGTTTTTCTTCTTCATGGAATGTCCTTCACTTATTAAATTTCACTATTCTCTCAAGTCTACAAGGACTTCCTTAGCAGCCTAAGTGATCTTTCCCCATCTCCTTTCTAAGTTTGCAATATATTTTAAAGAAATATGAATGAATTTTGGATCTGTTCCTAGTTTTGCCTCTTTGAAAAAAATGCCTAAACTTATAGCAATATATTTCCTATATTCTCTTCAATCTCTTTTCTAACTCAAAGACCCAAGTCCTATATAAATCAGAAAACAAAATTGCTGTAGTGGAAGCAGATGAAGGAAGAACTCTGGTAGCTGTGCATATTGAATAGTGCAGTTTTTCAGGCACCAGTGACTGCTGAGAAGAGCAGATAACCAGGAAACACAAGTCAAAGGAAGATAAACCTACAATAGAGCAAAAGCGCACCTGTGAGTGCATACTAGCTTTTAGAATATGAACTAGAAAGAATATATTGAATCAACCTGTTTTGTCAATCTGAGAAAAAGGTTGAACCATTACTTAGAAATAGGAGCAAGACCAAAGATGATTCATTCACTCTGGATTCTAACAGTCTGTGTTTTAATTAATCTTACAATCGTCATTGGAAAAGAAAGTAGCCATGGAACATAAAAGAAAAAAAAAATTACACGGTAAAGACACAGCATTTAGAGATTCAAATAGCATATGTCTATAAAAGATCTACTAAAGGATATGGAAGAAGAGTTAAGAAAATTATTCAGTCTGTGTGTGAATAGCATATATATAGACATATGTGCATGGTTTTGTGTTCAACTTTTTAAACCTGTTTTCATAAACAATTAACTAAGTTTTAAATATTCCTGGGAAAAATAATTTTTACTTGCTACATAATATTGCATGTAAAGATGTTCCAGAATACATTTATCATTCACCTTGTTTAACTATTATGTTGTTTTAGCTTTTCATTATAGCACATATTTTTGTAGAACATCTTATTTTTTCAATTAGAAATATTATTTAATGTGGAATTACCGTCATGAGAAAGAATAAATTACTTTATATCGATGGAAAAATGTGGACATTAAAAAAAACAATTTCACCTATATTGCAGATGGAATATGGAATAAACATAGCAGAAAGCAAAAAAGGAAAGAAAAGGCACTGAAGGAGGGAAGAAGAAAGGGATGGAAAGGAGGAACAGAAGAAAATTCCGAGCTTTGACTCACACAAAAAATAAGCCACCAGTTGCACCAGCTTGAAACACTTTATCCTTGAATAAAACTATAAAAGTGGAGGAGGCTCAAACAAGGCAAGGTGAATCACACCTCAAACAGAGTTCAATGAAGAGGGCACTGGGCCAGGCCAGGAGACAAGGCAAGGAGTGGGACTTGCTGCTATCTTGAGGGCACATTCTTCTGTACAGATGCCATCATGGAAAGAGGAGACATTTGAGAGGTCAGAAATTCCCGAAAGAAATTTAAACCTTGACTTGACGTGAAAATAACTATTTAAAATGTTTGAGGCTAAGTTAATTAGAATAAGAAACTTCAATCTCTTTTTCTACTCTTGGCAGAAGTAGCGCTTGAAAGACATAAGAAATCAGCTTTAAAAAATAAAGAAAGCTATATTTGGCATGTATATAATGTTTGGTAAAATTATGTACACTATACTTAGCTTTTTTCCCCCTTTTTTTGAGATATAATTGACAAATAAAAACTGTGTATATTTTAGATGTATAACTTGATGTTTTGATATAAATATATATTGTACAATAATCGTCTACAGTTAGCTTTTTAAATCCTTCATGATATATGTTTTTGTACAAAGCTACCAAAATGACTAAAAAGAATGAAAAAAAAGACAATATCAAGTGCTGCAAGATGTGAAGAGTAACTTACTCTCATTCTGCTGGTAAGAGCATAAATTGATAATCACTGGGGAGAACTGCACATCAGTGTCCTCTAAAGCTTAACATATGCGATCCTTATGACTCAGCACTTTTACTCTCATGTATATACAATCAGCCCCCCAATTCAACCACCCATAGATTGATAATATTTGGAAGAAAAATAATCCCAGAAACTTTCAAAAAGCAAAACTTGAATTTACCATGCACCGAGTACTACACTAAATCCACACAAATGAAATGACGTTCAGGCATACCGTGTTGTAGCCTGTATGCAAATCTATGTTATATGCAAATACTACACGATTTTATATAAAAGGCTTGAGCACTGCAGATTTCGGTACCTGCAAGGATTGGTCCTGGAACCAATCTTTCCTCAGGTACTAGGGGATGACTCTATCCAACAGAAAAGTTTACCAAATAGCATACGTAAGAATGTTCATAGTTGTACTGTTCGTAATTGCCACAAAGAAGGAAAAACCTAAATATCCATCTACAATAAAATGGATAGACTGTGGTATATATTTACATAACAGAGTGACTCAATTATAGCTACACACAGCAACATGGATGAATTTCACGAAAATAATGTTAATCAAAAGGAGGCATAAACAGAAGTATACACACTATAGGAATCTATTTCTAAAGCATTTAGAAACAGGCTAAACTATTTATGTTAGAAGTCAAGATTGTTGTTAACTTGGAGGGGGGTGGTTAGTGACTAGAAGGGGCCCAAGGGAGCTTCTGGAATTCTAGTAATAATTTTTCTTGGTATAGGAGCTTCTTCATAGTTATGTTCACTTTGTTAAAATTCATTGAGGATATACTCATAATTTGTGCACTTTTATATGTGTATATATGTGTATATATGTTATACTTCAATGAAACTTAAAAAAAAAGAAAAGGGAGTATGGCATTTGGAACAAACAAAAGATTAGGGAGTAAGGATATAGAGCAAAAGCAGCAGGAAAAGATATGCACTGAGCAGAATCCAGAGAGTCAGGCACAGTTATCCAAGTTCTTCCCCAACCAGAGCCACACAGGACATGCTTTCTCTCTAGCATCCAACCAAAGAGGTATGTTCAGGAAAGCCCTGTTCGAGTCACAAGGTCCAAGACTTTTATGAAGAGTTGATCACATAGACGCATTCTGCTATGTAACCAACCATGATAACTGAAACTCAGGACTCAACAACGAAATCAGGTGCACATCACCAGTCTTGAAGTTTGTGCAAAGCAATCTGAATACACTGGTGTATCAGCCCATTTGTTCCCTGTGTACATAGCAAAAACATCAATCATTAGCAAAAAGAACTTTTGTATGGTCACATTCCCAGTGGTTGGCCAAAGGTCAATTGTAGGTCTAGTTTCCCTAGGAGACATGCAAGGAATGGGCAACTGTGTCTGATGTGTTGACTTTTTCTTCACAGCATCCTAATACTTTTAGATCATCCATCTTCTCAATTATAACCTCCTTTCCTGTAAAAATGCTGGCAATAACACTGCAAGCCTTATTTGTGGTGTTTGTAATAAAGAGGAGTCAGTATCCTCATTTTCAAATTTAGACAGAATTTTACTCTTCATGAAAAACAAAACAAAACAAAATTCTCTTACAAATCAAGAGTAATGTATTTGAAGTATGTATATATTTATCAACTATCAAAAGATAAAAACAGTTAACACAGAAAACAGCCAAATAATATTGATGAATTTCATTTTGCTGGGGTCCTTTTGTTCTTTTCCAAATGTAAGGGACCTGGGTTCTGACGAAAGTAGATAATTCATTGTGAAGGTGTGAAGTTATTTTATAAATTGAACACTAAATTCAACTTTCAGTGTAACTGTGACACCTATCCTATTTCACGGTTGTTTCCTATCTCACTAATTCTAGCCATTGCTTACTTTTTTCTTCTTCCAAAAGAACATAACGTTTAAGATGTCTTCCATTAGTTCTCTTTGCACTACTCTTTGTATATATGCTCACTGCAACATGTACATATACATCTTATTTTGTTAGACTGGTTTGACATCAGTCTCCCTATATCATCCTCTCCTTGGAGGCAAAACAAAAAACAAAAACAAAAATCCACATTTTTTATTTTGAAACTTCGATATCTAGTATACTATCTAGCATGCAGTATGCAAACAACAATATATGTTAAAGAAATGATTTTAAAAAAATGTACGTCATTATAAATTTGTCCAAACCCATAAAATGTATAACATCAAGAGTAAACACTAATATAAAGTATGGAGTCTGGTGATAGTGATGTGTCAGTGTAGGTTCATCATTTGTAACAAAGGTGCCACTCGGGGGGATGTTGATAAAGGGGGCGGCCATGCATACATGGAGTCAGGGGGTATATAGAAAATCTTTGTCCATTATGATCAATTTTGCTGTGATCTTAAATCTGCTCTAAAAAAAGTCTATAAAAATTAATCACAAAGCTTTTTGTCATATTGAAAGAGTTCTGCTCCCATGTAAGCTTAAGTGTCATTTGTTCTGAAACAGTTTAATACAAATAGATTTTAAAAGAGTTTGTAAAGTGCGTTCCCTCCACAATACTTCTTCTACCATTTCTCAAAGTCATACCCTTGTTTGAAATAGAATCCTCTTTGAAATCAACCATGTCCTCAAGAAAACCTGTCTAATCACTCAGGTTAAATTTTTGCTGTCTCAGAAATAGCTGTCAGTTTTCATAAGAAGTACTGCCAACATATGTAATAGATATAAGAAACTTCGGATGGATGGCTTTGAGCTAAGAAATTAATTGAATGAACCTCTGTTTTCTCCATGATTCACTGCATAGAGCTAACAACCTACAAGACACGAAAAACATATGGCCAAGAAAAAAAAGTGAGCCACATTTATTAATGCTTCTGGTAAAGATCTTGTTATGTGCAGAGGAAATTTATGTGGCTCAGTGAAGAATATGAAATGAGATTAATCTCTTTAGAGTAAGTTTAAGAAATACTTTAAAAGATTTACAAGTTTTCCTTCAGAAAACTTACTCAAAGTTCAACTCTATTCAAATATCTCATGCTTTTGAATCAAAACTGAAAATATCTGACTGAAATCTTACTATTATTCCTTAATGTGATAGAATTGTTTGAAGGAATCCAAAACTCCTTCAAATCAGATGCTTACAGGGCAGGAAAAAAGGACACTATATATATGGTCCATGCAGAGAAAGTGGGTACCTTGCCACCAAACAATATGATCAAACTGCAAAAAAGATAAGACAGCCTTTGGCACAGGTAGCCCTGGTATACTTTTCTGCATTTCCTGAAATTAGGCATTAGATTAGAATTGAATATCTGTAATCTCTAAGCTAAAAGTTATGTAATTTGGGATGTAAGGCAAAAAAAAAAAAAAGGAATTCTTGTGAGTATGTGAAAAACTTGAAAGGACAGGGAAAACATGCATTTCCTGTTATCTGAAATCTTGTTATTCAAGGCATTTTTTCCAAAGAATATAAGAAATGAAGACACATTAGAGAATAAAAAATTTTTTGTAAAATTTATAAACTAAATAAACCATTAGCCACTGTAATTTTTAAAAGGGAGAAGATAGAAAACCTCAAATTAAGAAACAAAAAGGAGATTATCAAACAAAGGAAGTCAAAAAGGTAATTTTAGGCACAATTCTGTTAATAAATTACAAATTTCAGTAAAATAATTTTCTGGAAAAGAAAATTGATTGAAATAGATGAATTCCAATCATAGCAATAATAACAGGAATTTTGAAAAAAAATTACCACAAGTAGAAATCCATTAACATTGTCATAACCAAGCAGTTCAAATAGCCAATATTTTAAATTTCTTTAGAAGAGATCATTTCTCTATTACATGAAATGGTGCAGAAAACAAAAAATGAGAATGATTTCCAGTTCATAGAAAGATACATAGCCTTAATATGAAAAAACTCTAAATATAAAGCAATAACAGTAAACACAAAGACGAAAACTGATATTTGACTACAAGAAGTGAAAATATCTCCAAAACACCAGTTAATATGCAAAATTTAAAGTGGAGACACTATTGGATGAATATACGAGACAAATATAGGAAACATATAAAAACATTTATACATCAAAATGAAAACAATTGGCAAAAGACATGATTAGGCAGTATCCAAAGAGTCTAGAAGAGAAAATTCATACGCATTTATTTAGCTTTATTGATTATCGACTATATTAAAATTAAAATAATAAGATTTAATTTTTACCTATAATATAGGCAAACATAGTTTTATAATCTCACTATGCAATTAATACTACGGACAAGGGTGCTAAGAAACGAATACTCTCACTCTGTTGTTGAAATTGTAAATTGCATATCAATGCTTTTCAACTGCCGTTTTGCAGTATACATCAAAATGTAAGTGTATACCACTTGGCATAACAATTCAATTTCTAGAAAATTGAATTAAAGTAATAATTTGAGACATCCGCAAATTGCAGCTAAAATGATATTTCTTGCAATATTATTTTATGATAAAAAACATAAGACAATCTGAAGGTTTAACAATAGAAAACTGATCAGGCACATTACAGAACCTGTTAAATATCATGTTTATGAAGAAAATGTCAATAATGTACTGTTTGATGATAGTAAGTTATGGAACTAGAGTATATATCCAAATTACAATAAAATTGGCATATGTGCTAAGTGCGTGTTTGCATAGAAATAAATCTTACAAAATGTATATCAAAAATGTTAACACTGTCCCATCCTTGGATGGGATTACCTTCTCTCCCTGTTTTTCTTTATTTTATACATTTTCTACAAAGAAAATGCATTACTTTCATAATCATGTATTATAGTAATAGGACATAATAGTAAAGGACATAATTTCAGGAAGCTAAATAGCAGGAAATCCTAATTATAAAATTTGAGAGAATTGTGGCATTTCTTTTGAGGACTCATAGGTAAAGGGTTGACTGCTAGCTATGAAGAGTAATTGAAAAACAGTTTTAAGCTAGAGCCAAAGGAATTGACCGGGTTCCTTATACCAAGACATTCCCATTCCACTTCTCTGAGATGAGAACCTTACCTTTGATTTGTCTCTAAAGGAGTCTACTGACAGCCATTATGAAATACTCAGTTCATTGCTGCTTAAAAAGAAATAACAGAGCAAGGTGTTAAGGAAGTATATAGCTTGACCGTCATTTAAAGTTTCCCTAGTTTTTTAAAAGACTAATCCAAGGAAAGACAATTTTTATTTCAACATGTGCCTTCCGACACTAATATTTCAGGCCTACATAAAAAGAAATTTCAAGAGGAAAAATGAGTCAAATATACATGACCTGCCTCAAATACAAAGAACTAAAAGCAGCTTGCCAATGAATGAGATCTCCTAAAGTTAGAGACCTCGTGAGCAAGTCTGACATTAACAAACCTGGAGAGTGAGCCAATGTTAATCCTATGGGTCTGTCAGGTTCTCATTTTCTCTGTGTACCTTTCTTCTTCCATGGTTAAGTCTCCTCTAATTCCAAAGGTATGAAGAAAGAAAACCAATTACCAAGAGAAAAATGAGAATAGTGCTACGGATGTTTTTCTCCTTTGATTTTTGCTTAGTGGTTTTATGTGACTCAGTTATTTTTAGCAATTGGCTTAAAGATGCTCACTCACTTCACTTACATAATTCTCACTGAATGTATTTTTTCCTTTTTTGTTTATAGTGCTTTAAACATAGTATGTGGTATATATCTTGATAGTGTACATTGGAAAATTCATATGTGAACTCTGATTTTTATGTATAATATAAGCAAGCTCAAGTAAGCTTGCATCTGCAAAAATTGTGTTTGGTAACTGAATTATACACGATGATTTAAACTACAAAATGCTAATGCCTTATTTAATTAATCAATCAATTCTTAAAACTGCCTAGTTATTGATCAAAAGGAGGATTTTTAAATCAAACATGATACCTACGTTTGATAAAACTAGCATGAATGTTATCATAGAAGCTAATGAGTTTTATTGGCCCGACTATTATGTAAATTTTTTATTGCCAGTTGTAGCTAATCATTTCTTGGTTATCATTTTCCAATGAAAATATCTTTTTTAAAAAGGGAATTTACAAATGGTAACCTTAATAAGCAGCTGTTAAAAACAATTTTCTCACCGAAAATAGTACAAAAGCAATTTAATTTTAAGTAGAAATGTCTACACCTCTATTTCAGAAAAATCCATTACTAAATGTCCAGTTAGGTAAAATATAAAATATACTACATCAAAAATAAAAAACATTTCTGGTGGTATTATTATTAAAATATTCGCAAAATCTTGAGATCAGCCTATTGGGAAACAATCATTTTTCTCTATTTGCACTCTTGAGAATAAGAGGCACACAATGTTATTTTGTCCTGCACAGCATAGTTACAAATCATAGGCTGGCAAAATCAAGAAAGCAGACTGCAAATAAAAAGCGGGAGCATCTTGGAGTGGAGCCCAGAAGATTGAAATCAGAAGACCCTATACCCTGAGTTATGTTGCTGGGAGGGAAACCTGTGATTTCCTATTGGTTTAAATATGTTTTAAAATGACCTATTCCAGACAAATTTCTTCCATGTGGGGCTCAAAAAAAAAAAAAAATAACATTCACTTAAAGCAATTCAGTATTTTTTTGTTATTTATTCATTACAAAATATTTGAACCAGTATTTCACAGAAAATCTAGCTGACCTATATTCAGCATTTACCTGAACATTATCAGTTTACTCAGAGAGACTTCTAACTATGCATCAATGTGTGAAACTGTGAAGAATATAGTAAAATGAAAAATGTGGTCCTTGGAACTTTGATGTACTCAGTAAAATCTTCAGCGAGTACTAAATGCCTTTTGGAGCCACATTTGATGAAGTAGCTATGGCCAGGGGTTGGAGGTCGTTTATATCCTCTTTTTCTTTTCCTTTCTTCTACATGCTTCTCCAAACCTGGGAGTCACAAAGATACATTCAAAGCAGCAGAAACCCTAAAGACTTTAATAATATAGAATAAGATATCGGAAAATTTTTTTAAAAATATGGACATTATGATAAGATAACCAGTGATAACTAAGCTTATCTTCTGTTTCTCTGTTTCTAACATTGTTATGGAGTTTATTTTGCATATCTCCTATTTAGATATGTCTAGTCAACAAAAACAAGTGTCTCACGTATGCCTGCAGGCTAGTTTTCTATACCATCTTTTTTAAACAAGAAATGTTGAGAAAAGGTGGCTTTCTGTGAAAAGGAAACAGATCAGGTGTTTTTAAAGGTCAGATTTGATTTCTGACAAAACCAGAGTATCCTCAACCATATAATGGGCTAATTGCAAGGGAATATTTTATGCTGTTAGAATCATAGTGATTCTATATTTGGAAGAGAACAAAAAAATCATTTGTTCCATGCCAATGCCTTTCAAATTAGGGTTCATCTACATATTTCAGGTTTGCAATTCAATGATAATTTTTTAAAAAAAGATATTCTTAACCACGTGAATGAACATCTTATAACTGCCATGCAGTTGGAAAACCTTAATTTACAATTGTGTTTACAATCAAGTGTCGAAAACTGTAATTGTAAGCCAATAAGAGAACTGTGTCAGTCTAAATAATGGCCAAACCATTAAGGTGCCAAACAGTTTGACTACACAGTATAGATAAGATACAATCAAAAGAATTCTTGTCTTATCATCAGTGCCATATTTGTATTGTTTACAACAATTTAGTTTCAGCAAAACTACATCATTTATCATAACTTAAAATTATTTAAATTAATCTAAGGTTAGCTTTCTAAGAGGAGACAAAAAATCCAAAAAACCTTTGGAAATCCTATTAGATGTCTGAGAATTTACTAAGAAGTAGAAATGTGTAGAAGTAGAGAATATTTTGGTGTTTGCTCTCTATCCCATTTTCCCAGGCCAAGTAGGAAAGGAAATAAGAGTACATTGTTGTGATATTTGGGATAATATTTCTAGAATGTGAGACTAGCCTTTAATTTCCTTTTAGATTTTTAATGAGCTATAGAAAGCCATATCCCACTTAAGATTAGAACAGAAAACTGGAAATTTCTCTAAAGTTTAGGAGTGAATGGAGACAGGTGCTTGGCACTAGTTAGGATGAATTGGAAGGTTAGGATGAATTGGGGATAGAGAGCATAACTGAGAAAAGTCTGAAAATTCAGAGCTTGACTTGATAGGGTGACGTGGCAAACTCTCTCAGGAACGAAGTGCACACTCAGAAGTAGGGCTAAGGTGATATAGAAAGAACTTCGCTAAAACACACCAGGAGTGTTGGTCATGTGGATAGGAGGAGGGAGTTATTTGGAGCATGAATTATTAAGATCAGTGATTGGTACAGTGTCAGGACTTTGTTTTTTCCCTCTAATACCATTTCCATGTCCCCGATGAAGAGAAAATAGAAGCAACAAAGTTGAGGAACAGGCTATAAAGCAAGGAAAGACAACAGAACACATTCCTTTCTCTAGGGGTCTACAGTATATTGCAGTCCAGGACTAAACTGGAGGATGAAGCAAAAATAACTAATCTAATTAATAACAATTAATATTCAATCAATCTGTATTAAATTATCATACTAATTAACTTAATATCAATTTTGAAATTGTTATTGAATTAAGTAAGAAGATGAAGTTTTTATTTAGCTTTGAATTGTATATATACATATGTATATTTCCTTCCAGACTCATTGAGGTACATTTTTAAATAACTTAAATAATTGTAAAATTACAGAATAGTTGTAAGTACAAGTAACTTTTTCCTGAATCATTTGAAAGATAGCTGTTGCTGCAATGTCTCATCATCCTCAATTATTTTAGCATTTTCTAAATTATTTAGCAATTTCTCTAAACAAGGACTTTTTCTACATAATATAATACAGCTATCAAAATAAGGAAATTATGGCTAGTATCAAATCCTCAGATTTCACTCAATATTTTTAGGTGTCCCAGTTTTGCCCTTTATAGAAAAAAAAGGTCTGATCGAGGAGCACACATTGCATTTAACTGTTATGTCTCTGTAATGCCCTTCCATCTCGAAGAGTTTCTCCTTGATTTTCATGACCTTGACTCTTTTGAAAATAACTCATCTACAGACAAGTTATTCTGTAGAATGCCCCACAATTTGGGTTTGTCTTATGATTTCTCATGATAAGATTCAGGTTATGTATTTCTGGCAGGAATATCACAAAAGAGCTCACTTCTTCACAGTGCACCCAATCATGTGGTACATAATTTCTACTTGTCCCATTACTGTAATGTTACTGTTGGCCATTTGACTAAGAACTTTCTAGTATCTAAAAATGGGATCACTCAAATACCTGAAAGTTACTGGAATAATTATGTCCAATATGCTATCAAGGGTTAAGAAAGAAAATCTCATGTAGTCTGTTTAAATGCAATAGTGAAAGTTAGAATGAAGGCATTATCTATGTGTACTCTGTAGAATCAAACAAAAACAAATCAAGACAAATCAAAGCAATTTAATCCAAAACTAGAAGATATTTGCTTTGGTTTTAGTTTTATAGTTTTATAAGTACTAAGGATTTATATCTTGTTTATATTTCATTTATGGGTATACTTATTTAAATAACATTAGTAACATTATAATAAAATTAATTTTAAACACTGAATCTGTGAGAATTTATCTTTAAGGGTCTATACGTAACCCAAGTTTAGAGGAAAATAAAAACAATAAACTATTAAAATGTATTCATTTTATATGCAAAAAATGTTGAGTTCTAGAAAGGTGGAGGGACTACAGTTTTCTGGTGGCAGATTCAGAAGCAAAACAAATCTCACAGCTCAAAGTCTTGTTCTCATTCACCCAGAAAGCAATCTGCTGATTGTGCCAAATTCCCTCTTCTCTCTATCTCCTAAGGATAGGGTAGGTAGTACTAATAATTATAATCTTAATAACAACAACATGTATTAACTACACACTTTGTGCCGGGAACTAGCCTTGGTATTGCATGTGTACTATATTTCATTCCTTCTCATAACAATCTTATGAAGGAAGTCTCATAGGCATCTCAATTTAGATGAGACTGGGAGTATTCAGGGTGGTATGGCCATAGACAGTATCTCAATTTAAAATGTAAAGTGGTGATGTCAGTATAGGAACGCTGCTCGAATCCGTGCTCATGAGTGCCACACCATGCTGTCTCTCTGTCTGCTCTCTTGAATTCTTCTCAGACTGTTCTTAATGCTTTGTGTTGAAATTGTCTCTCTGTGTTTGTGTTTGTGTTTTCACTTCTCTCTCACTTGAGTATAAACTCCTCAAGGATAAGATTTGTCTTTTTCATTTTTATCACATGTCTAACATGACGTTGGACAGAAGGAAAGAGTAAATATTGCACCTGAATTAATTAATTTAAATTATTGAATAAAAGGAAGGAGGAAAGAATGTTAAATGCAGAAGTCAAGATGAAGCTGTGTGTTAGAAATATTAAAATCCGACCACAGTAACAAAAGGTTTTAGTTTGTAAAAAAAATCTGAAGGGCCAAGTGAAGGTTAAAGTTCTAAGTCTTCTGCAGGAGATTGTGAGGGTCTGAATCAGAGGATGGAAATGTTAAACTCCACAAAACAGGTACAGAAATAATGGCACTAGTAAAGAAATAATATGGATGAAGTAGGAGATAATGAAGTGACAACAGAATTTAGAATTAAGCATAAAGACTGGTTTTTCATTGCTCAGTCAACTTGAAGGAAGTCTGAATAGCTGCAAAAACTTGTGACCATGATTCAGATTAAGTGTGAAGCTATTAGAAGGGTGGGGGCCACAACTACAAGATAAACTATTGTTTTAACAGCGTGATTTTAAAAATATGTTTGATCAAAATATACAATCATGTCAGTTTGTTAAGTTTACCTAAAAGGTCCTAACTGGTTAACTAAGTTGACTTGAAAACTTTTTGAACAAATTTGGGTTTATACAAATATAGTCAGAATTAGCCAATCAAAGAGCTGATATTCATTGAATATAACTATAGATTAGCATATCTATTAAGTAAATTAACATACTTTTTAGGGAATTTATAGTTTTCAGCAGGTGTTTGCCTACTGGCAACAAATATTTATGTCACTGCTAAACATTCTGTACGATCACTGCTTTACTTAACTAATAAGGAATACAACAAAGGTGAAAGAATAATTATTGCATTCTAGTAAAATTCTGGCTCAAAAGCAAATTTTAAAATACCCAGTTTAAAAGCCTACTGACAGTTTGGAAGTGTGTTGAATCCTGTTCTACATAGCACTGCTAATGCTGTTGAAAGGAGAAAATGGGTTGAGTTATTTAAAGTTAGAGAAATGAAAATAAACAAGAAAGCAGGTTGCATAAGTTGAACCAGTCCGTTGAGGAACTTGTCACAGAACATATGAGGTCTGGCTGTGCATATAAAAATGTTTGGCAATCCTGACTGAACCTAAAAACAAAGTAAATAACAGGAAAATACAGCCTACATTATTAGATGGCAAAGAGAAAATTCATTCAAAAGAGCAAAGGGGCACATTTTCTGCAGTTGAATTGCTGCACCAGTGGTTTACAGCCTTGGGGCAAGGGAAGGGAAAATAACTGCCGTGGGATGTGAGCACCCAGAGAGGTGCCAGCAGCTGCAGCAGCCATTCTGAGGACCTTGCTCCAGTGGCTTGCTAGTTGGACAAGACTAATTAGTGAGAACAATCGGAGACAGACTTAATGTGAAGCTTGGTTAACCTCAAGGTCATTTTTCCTGAAGTGGAAATTTTTCTTTACATCGAATAATGAATTTCAACATTTTTTTGTTTCTTGGGTTAGAAAAACATTTTATTTTCCCATCAACACCAACACCTAGGTAGAAATATGAAGATTTGGTTTTGCATTAAAGATATATGATGGTGTTGTTTGTCCTTTGAAAGTGCTTGCCTTTGATGATAAGGTCCCTGCCTTTCTTTAATAATGATGAGAGTGTAGGCAATGGCAGGGCAGGTAGCTCCTGTAAATATTTGAATGATTTTCTTGGTCATTGAATTATTTCCACTGGATTAAAAGGAAATATGGACGCCTAGAGCTCGCCCCAGAAATCCCTGAAAGGCAATGGCCCTCCAAAGAAGCCTATCTGGCTCTAACATAGAGTTTCATGTCTTTATTTTCAGCAGTGAAAGTAGAATGTGAAAATACTGAAAGGAGAACAGGGACCATCATTTCTATATTGTCAATTCACGAGCTATGGGTAGGGCATGTAACTACAGAATTGTATTAGACTAAAATTAAAACCCCTGATTCCACAAGTCTCCCAAGGAGCTTATGCCTGGTGGTTCTAGCTCTTAATTGCTGCAACAGAGAAGCTGCTACTCATTTATTTTTGTTTTGATGGTATGGTAAATAAATCCAGTTAGTCAAATGTGCTTAGATTTTTCTTTTCTGACTTCAGTGTCTAGGAGGGTTAAGCAAACACAATCTAAAAGTAGCTAATAATCATTCCAAGAGTATTCTTCTTAAATATGCTCAAAATAACACACTATGCTGCATTTTTACATGTGTTGTTTAATTTACATAATTTACATAAATAGCTCCCACTGCTTAATGTTTCTGCAATACACTTTCGGCAATTCAATACTGTCTTTTTGAGATCTGACTGTATTGATACTTAGCCTGACCTGGTTGACTAGCTTGCTGACAGTGGGGCAGACCTGACTTTATTAAAAGATAATTGAGTGTCATAACTACAAACCAAGAAACTCACCTGCACAAAAAGATAGCCAGACAGCCAAACATCAAGGCAAAGGACAAAGTGAAGGCTTCCCCAGCCATTGCAGATACCGCCACTGATTGGCTGCGTTCTGAGACTTCGCTTTCCTAATATGTTATAGGGATGATTTGAGATTTTTCAGCTTTAAAAGAACTACCATATTTATCCTGGCTTAAACCCATCCCTTAGAGTTCAGATGCTGTGTTGGATTGGGTCCTTCCTTGAAATAAAAATAGCTTCCATTCAGCGCATAAGCTTGGGCTTTTGAGTTTTTATTTTCTAACTCTAGGTTATTCTACATGCTGTATAATATTCTTTTGTATAAATCTTTCAAAATGTATTTATTTATCTACTGATGGATATTTGGGGTTGTTTACTTTTTTATTACTATTACAAATAATGCTGCACTGGAAACAACTATTGCTCATGTCTTCCTCTATATAATACAATGATGTGATAACAAAATCAGTCCCAATAACCAAAAGTTCATGTCAGTTACTCAGTTAAACATTTAGCTAACATTGTTTTACTCTCTTACACAACCACCCCTAACTACTTTACAGTTCCTCAGTATCACACTTCAACAATATTTGTCCTTCCTGAATAAATATTGAGTCACCTTGTTTAAAATTATATACAGTTGACCTTTTCTCAAATATGTAATCGGTTTTCTCCTTGAAAGTTTGTTTGTTTTCAGTATACACATTCTTGAATCTATGTGTGTGTATGTCGGGGATAGGAAAGTACAGATCTTTAATTTACTCAGGTATCTTTTTAAAAGACTTTAATTTTGATGTTTAAGAAAATTAGTCATGTCATCCCCAGCCCAAGCTACTAAGCATTCTTTTTCTTATTTTCAAGTTCTTCAAAATAGCAGTTTTTTTTTCAAGTACAATTCTAAATCTTTGGCCTTTTTTCATGATAAAATATACCTGAAAATGGAATTTTTGATACTAGCTTATAGACATTTAAATTTGGTAGATACTACCAAAGCAGTCTTAAAGCTTTGGTTTTATTAATACTCTGGTCATCAGTGAATGACAGTCTCATTTTTTCCTTCTCCTTACCAACACTGATGCAACAGAAAGGTATTTCATGGTAATTTATTTTGTAAGCTGTTATTATTAATAAACCTAGAGCTATTTTACCTATATTCATTAGTCATTCAAAGCCTTGACTTATTCTCTATGGATTTGGTTTGCTTTTCTCATATTATTTTATAGAAGTTCTTTATATACCTTGGATATTTATAACTTGTTATCAAAGTTGCAAATAACTTCTATAAATCTACCACTTGTCTTTTAATTTTGCTGATGGTCTTGAATTATCGATTTTGATATAGTTAAATTCATCTATTTTTTCTTTATGATTTATATTTTATTGTGAATTTGTTTAAAAAACAAGTATTTTCTTCTAATAAATTTAAAGTAAATAGATGTACTATATGTGTTAGAGAGAGAGAAAGAGACAAACAGATAAATGAATAGATGACTTCATTCAAGAAAGGTCAAAACAATTGCATCATTTTAAGAAAAAAATGAAATACTCCCTCAGTTGCATTGAATATTATTGACATTTCTTTTATTTCTTTGTCTTTTTTATAGTCAAACTGATGTTTCAAATTATACTTACATTTATAATTAAAATAATTGAAATTCTCCTTACATTTATTTATTGACTGAGTTTTTTCTATGAATTCTGCTTATGTTTATTTTCATTGAGAATCAAGTGTTACTTCTGTTTTGTAATATACTTTACAGCAAGGGTCTTGCATCTTTTATTTTTCCTTCCTGCAATCACTTTGCTGACTCTGACCCCACCAGAGAGGAAGGGAAGGAATTACAGGAAGGTAAAAGCAAAAAGACCTCCCTTGTCCAGTACCGTTGTAGGCTGTTACTGATGGCCTTTGAGTGTGACTAATAATTGATGTTGACCATTTTGGAGAGCACTTGTTTAGATGGTTCATTCAGAATGCATCTCTAAAGACCTATTTCTGAAGCACCTTCACCTACAGTTTCCTAATATGGGTCATTCTGTCTGGTCAGCAAGTTATGACTCTTTACTCAGCTATTGGCCTCTGGTGTGCATCCCACACAAACTCCATCATCGGGGTTCCCTCACCCCTTCAAGTTTTCCTTTTGGAGGAAGGAAACCTATAGGAAACACATATTTACCCCAGTGCCCTCTCAAACTCTACAAAGACTGTTATGTAATATAGGCTCTGCCACCACACATCTGTCCTCATAAATCTCTCATCTTTAAAATGTTTTTCAAGATAAAGTGAAATATTAGTCCTATGTCCCCCAAATTCTAAAAGATGCAAATCAAATTTCCTGGCTGGTATTAAAAGACCCATCATTTGTTGCAGCCTTGTACATGGAGTCTCCCATAAATGAATGAAAAGAATCTATGTTTTCTGTTGGATATACGTTTTAACATAGAGCTAATATTTTCTTATTGTGTTACACAAAACTACAGTAAGAGCTTTTGTCTGCTAGATCTCTCAATTTAAATCATCATTTTTGATATACCTATTTCTCTTTATTCTAAGCATTTGTTGCTATATATATTTAGGCTGCATTGATATTCTGCAAATTATGTACATGATGACTATATCTTCATGATCTAAGAGTCCTTTTATCAATAAATAACACCCGTCTTTATTTTTATTACACATTCACCTCAATCTTTGCATGAGGTATTATTAATATATTTTACATTTCATCAGACTTCTTTCTTCTTCTCCTTTAAATTTTTGTGTAAATGTCATCTTTTCAACAAGGTCTTTCCAGGCCCTTGTTTTAACAAATTGCAATCTCCTATTCCCCTATCCCTGCTTTACATTTTATATACCAATATACTACAAGATTTAACTATTCGTCTTGTTTGTAGTCTGTCTTTCCTGAGTTAAAAGTTCAAAAATATGCTGAGCGTGTATTTTGTCTGTTTTTCTCCCTATTGTATTGGAAGAGGAACTGACAGTTAGAAGATATTCCATAAATATTTGTTGAATGAATGAATAAATAAATAGTTCCATATCCTTTTATTTTAAATGCAGGTCTTGTAGATAACATGTCAGTTATTTGCACATTTAAAGCTCTTTCTGTATTCTGCTTTGTTGGAAGGAACTGAAAGTCTGCAAATGACATTTCTCAAGATTTCTTGCCAACTGGTTTCCTGTCAAATTCTGCTAATGGGAATCCTGATAGGAATTTGTAAAGTGGAGGAGGGAATATTTCACACTCTGCTTCCTGTTTCTGGCAGTCTTCAAATGAGGCATCTGCAGAAGTAATGACAGAGCAATAGTAGCGATAGCAGAGCCATACATGACAGCATTGGTAGAAGCCAAAGTAGGCCATGGTTCCAGCCCAAGCCAAGGGGCAGCACTTTGAATCTGGAAGAGGACGTGACAGCATTGGCAGTTCATCAGCAGGCATAAACTCTTGGGGTCCAGTGCAGAAGTATCAGCAAACTTCTGATCTTTAGGTATTACCCCTTATTCTTTTTTTGCTTCTGCTGATCATCTTCTGCATTTTGCCCATTCAGCATATATATAACCAGTTTCCTATATTAAGTCCCCTACAAATATTTATACATTTTTTGAAGGGACTTTGATTAATACAACAACATACTACTAAATCTTACTTTAAATCCAATCTCCATTTCTATCTTTAGATTTAGTTGAATCCACATTCATTGAAAGTACTCTTATAAGGAATGTTATTCTGTGTAATGTTTAGTGTTCTACATTACTGTTACCGGAGAGTGGGGTCCTCTCCTGGCGCAATGTCCAGGTTCTTGATGTCTCGAACAAAGAATTGAGCAAGACACAGAAATGTAGCAGAAAAGAAAAGTTTTATTAGAAAGGAAAGTACATTTCCAGAGATGGAAGCGGGCCTGAGCAAGAGAAGTGTGGCTCAAAAGGTCTGGTAACAAAGACTTCAGGGTTTTTATCCCTTTTTGCTGTGGGTGGTTACTTTTCTTAGGGGAATGGGCTTCCTTGACTGACAACTAAGATTAACAGGACTCAGTGATTCATCATTTTGCTTTCTGCGCATGTTTGTTCCCAGAATTCAGTCTATTATAATGATATTAATGAACTTCTGGGCATATGCATCATATTATAATGATGGTATAATTCAGGTGAATTGAAGGTCATTGGGATCTTCATTGCACAGGTGCGAGTGACTGGCTTAAACTGGTACCTAAATCTCTGCCTACTGGTTTCTTTGTGTAAATTAAAAAATGCCTTCTGGCTTGCTTAATTGTGGGTGGATTAGAGCAGACCCCTTCTAAGATAGTGTCTTTGCAGGCAGATCTGAAACCCTCTAATTAACTTTCCTGCCTACCTCTTTTCTAAGAGCCATGAACCCACTTATTATTAGCACGGATGTTGAGGGACGTTGAGGGACGGGAGGTCTCTTCTTCCTTATCTGCTTCCTGCTGAGGATGGCCATAGTCCCTGCCTACAGGGGTTTCATTAGAGCTCTTTCCCTTTCTGCCTCAGTCAGGGTGGGGTCTTGGAATTCCTGCTGAAGTGCCACCTCATTCCCTAGACAAGGAAAAGAAAATACAAACTCGTTATTTAAATCATACATCTATTAATTTCTATTATTGATTTGCCTATTAAGTGAGTAAAGGGAAACAGGCTTGGTTAATACGTTTCTGAAGGAGTAAAAAGAAAGACTTTTGGCTTAAAGTACCCCCTCCCCCCACCACCACCACCTTCACCCCAGACTCTAAGGGCCCTGCCTGGCTTAACATCATTTCTGCTTAACAATGGGCTGATGTGATGACTCTTAACAATAGCCAGAGGATCTGAGTCACCAGGGCAGTTGTCAAGATTTGAGGGAGAGGGATTTTTTCCTAAAGAAAGGAGAGAAGGAAACTTAACTAGGTTTACTAAAAAGATTAACTCTGCAAGAGATGTCTCATTTCATTTCCTGCTAAAAGATTAAAAATTTTACAAGTGATGTCCCATCTCATTACCATATTTTTATTTTTATTTCTCCTTTCCTTTATATTAGGAAAGTTGATTTTTTTTAGTCAGTTGAAAGTTATATTTCATGATTTCTAAAATGGATATATTTTATAATACAGTATCTTGAAAATGGGGATGGATCTTGTGGAAACCAAAAATTCTTCCCTCTCACCTTTCTAAGTTCTTCTGGCTGGGCTAATAATCAAATTAACATGAGACAGATTAACAGGAGAAAATGTCCAAACTTTATAACATGTAAGGGTGCCATAAAAATATAAGACCCAAGGAAGCATTGGGCCTTTGAGATTTGTATGTTATCTGGACTTAAGAAGAAGAAGTGCAAGGGTCTGGGGTTTTAAAGGAAAAGTAGGCAATTCCAAGGTAGATGAGAAAAAGCAAGCACGTGCTAAACAAATTTTTGCTGGGCCACTTGGAAACAAGGGGACAGAGAGGGAAACCCAACAAACAGGCTTTGCTTGATTTCTCCTGGTCTGCCACATTTAGCTCATATTATGATGCTAAGGTGATACTTCTTTCCTTTGAACAGGTTTTTTAAATCTGAATTCCATTAGGCAGGTAAAAGGAGAAGGTCAAAGTTTCTTTCTGCACGTTAATAACCAGCATAAAATCAATATTCCAAAAGGCATATTTTGGGGTAGCGAAACTTTTGTCTCTCTTAGTCTGTAGTCTCTATGTAATGTATAGGCCAGGCAGCAGTTGGGACATAGTTGTCACTCCCTGAGCATATAGGAATATCAAAAGTGTCAGCACTGTAACCAGAAGAATGAGCATCAGCAGTTTGAAAGAAAATCCTAGAGTAAATAGTGGAGAATAGAATATTTTTGACCTCTAGGAACCAAATGATATGGGAAAAGAGATAAATAGAGTGGGTAAATTGGACATACTTAGCAATATTACTCAGTGGAAGTCTGCAGTAGGCCTGCTCTACCTGCAATGCATAGTAATTTCACTTCTATAAATTTTTTAAAAATATTGCATTACCACTCTTTATAGTACAGAGGATTATTTTGTGCGGAAAGACACAAATATCAATAACGTCAAGCTAAAAAGGTATTTACAAGAGTTGGACGGTGTGAGAAAGCTCTATGAATACGTTAATTGGTTTTATTTTGATTTTTCTTTTTATATTTTTATAAGAACGATAATGTCTAAAAGACTTCTTTCACTGTGAACAAGAATTCTAACTGATAAGAAAGCATTGCATCTTGATTGGCAGCCCTTTTTCATTGTTGGCAGCATTTTTTCTTTCATAAAGGTAAATGAAATAATATATTTTACGATTAAAAACATCTCAAATTCTATTAAAACAGATAACATACTATTTTTGTTTTTGTGTGATTATGTCTAATTAAAGCACAAATTTGCATTTATTTTAAACTATTAATTTCCTAAGTTTATTAATATCGATGTATTTTCTTTAAACTATTATCAGCCCTTTCAGATCTCCAACGTCTCTTATATCCCAAATCGTACTAGACTTCTGGACTGTGAAAAATTTTGTTTGTTTTTGTCTGATCGTTTATTATCATTGCTTATTAAGGCAATAATAACACATGGGCCACCATGTCGCTTCCTCCTAGAATCATTTCTCTTTTTTGCTGAAGTTCTTTCTCCAAGAGTAGTTTACCAAGTAATCTTTCTTGATAAATTTTCTGAGGTTCATTTACCTAAACTTCAGAAAATAAAGATATTTCATTTTTATAGATAAATATTATTTATTAGAATATGTCTACATTTAAAGTTCTTTTCCTTCATACATTTCTCTCCTTTAATCTGTCTGGAAAGAACTTTTCACCATATCACTTATGCAATAACAGTGTCCCTTCAGCATTGGTTTGCAATGCTTCATTAGCATATACTTAATTCAGAGATACATCAATGCATATTCCATTCCATTTTTCTCCACATCAATTATTTCATCAGTATCAAACAGTCAATTGTCAGAATTCTAATGGAGTGACATATGAAGTTACTCAATTATAGTATCTCAAGATGTCAGCTACCAGTTCTAAGCGATCATATCTTCCCATGGAAACATCCCCATCTTTAACTGTGGAAGATAATTCCCAAATTACAAATGGCTAACCTCTACAATATCTTGCAAGATATAAAACTAAAACAATGAAGAAAACCAAAGAGCTGGTTTTGTCCTCCCCAAGCTACCAGAAGCGAGTACATAAATAAAACTGAAGGACAAAGAGGCGAGCCTTGGGGGTGGGGGAGGTGCAATTTATATCGGTATATAGAGAATGTGATTTGTGCCTCCACACCAATCTCACCCTGTTCCTCTCCATTCCCAGAAGAATTTCCCTTGAAATTTGGGACATGAGCCTGATGAGCCCGTTTCATCTGAAGCTCTCATGAATACTGGTGCTCAGTCAACTTATGCAAAAGAAAAATAAACCCAAATGAGCAAGTACCAGTATGTATTAATACAAAAACAGGCATGTGTGCGCACATGCTCAAACACACACACATACACACATCTAATACTTAACATATCTATAGAGGTACAATTAAGAGAGAGGGACAGAATGCTGAAAGATCACCACAAAAGTTGAAAGATACATGTGTTTTCTTCTGAGAGTAGGGAAGGTAGAGGGAAGGGGCAAGGGAAGGAAGGGGCTGGCTCTCCACCTTCAAGAACAACTTGGTAGAGAATAAAGGGTGTATCAGTAGGACTTTTGGGGTCACACTTCAAAGATTGCTTCTCTAGGATGTCTCATGACAAACAGTAGGTCAGGTGCCTAGCTGGGTCCCCAAGTAGGCCAAATGTCAAAATTAACTATTGGGTACACTAGCACCATAGACCAGTCAGGGAAGGACACAAGTAGCTGAAGCCCACAGAACTATGCCAGCTAGGTTTGGATGTTTGATAATAAAGACTCTGACTTTGACTTTAAAATTATCTGACTAGTTTACTACAGCTTGGTTAAGTTGCTCCCTCTGTTACATAATCAAGTTCAAGAATAGAGTTGGTATTATTTGTTAGAAAAGTAGAGTTTCAGTTTGTACACATTTTTATTATATTCTGACAGAGGCAACTGTTATTTTTACTTTTTCAACTTTCCTAGAAAATAAGGTTTTACTATTTTTTTATTTTTTTGAAAACAAGGTTTTAATACAAATTAAATGCATATAAAAATGCATGACATTTAATCCAATAATTCCATATCTAGAAAACTATTTGAAGAAACTATGTGTAAATATGATTATAAAAGTATAATTTTCTTTATTTGGGTACAAATTAATTTTTATTTTAAATTGGTGTTTATAATATAAACGTTTGACTATGAATTCGATTATTTCACCAATTTAAGCATTCCTCAGTGCTTTGTCTAATAGTGACCTTCTTTGATCCTCTTGTTGCCAAAGAGATTTGTTGTTGTATCAAATAACAAATGTTTGGGTGTTTGTTTACTTTTAAGCTTTAATTATAAATTTCAGATTTTATAGCATTTTGTTCAGAAAAAGTCATCCTGAGTAATTCCTACCATTTGGAATGTTTTCAATTTACTGTGTAGCCTAATAGTGAGAGCTAAAGATTTCCTAGAAATTGGAAAATATGTTTTGGTAATTTTGAGGGGTTAAAAAGTTTCATATATAAACCAAAACTTCATTTTCATTAATTATGGTGTTTTAATTTTCTATATTTTTCTACTGAACCTGTCAAAGGCAAAGGCAATTATCCTAGCTCATTTGCATTTCTTTTTCTTTTTCCAGTCATTAGTTTTGAAGTATATGTTTTGATACTTTATTAAGTATCACCCAAAAGAATACACGAATATTGTATTTTTATTTAAATATGACAGGTTTTAGCCCATTTAATTAATTTTTTCTTCAATTCTCATCTGTCTAAAATTAAAGTTACAACTGGAGCTTGCTTTTTTTTTCTTTTGAGAACTGCTGCCTACCAATTTATTTTCAATAATTTAGATTAATGTAGTTTTAGGTGTATCTCTTAAATAATTTTGTGTATCTCTTAAATCTAATTATATTTGTTGACAAAATTTGCATGGTTTACCTTACTTCTGTCATTTTTTCATGTTATCTCTTTTGGAAGAAGTAGTTTTTAATTTTCTGTTTCTATGCATTTTTCTATTTTTATAACTTCATTTTTTTCTAACCTCTTGAGCAACATCTTACAAAGTTAACAAATCTAAATTTAACTGTCTTAATGTTTATAGTAAGATTTGTAAAAACATGCTTTTACAATTTCTCTAATTACATCATCAATAATAAAACAATGATTTAAGCATGTAAGATATGATTTTCAATATTTATATAGCATAGCTTGCATTTGAATCCATGGATATCTGAGCCAAATGCCTCTGCTTGAAGCTTTATTATTTTTTAAAAAATATTCATCAATATTTAGTTTTAAAAATGGTATTTAAAATAACAATTTAGATTTACCCAAATGACTGTTTTTAATATTTATAAACTGATTGTTTACAAATATTAAAAAGGTAATAATACATTTGCATTGTTTTAAGCTGATAACATTGTGGTAGTTGGTTACAGCAGCAATAGAAAACAAATAAACTCCCTGTTGATGACTTTACCGTGACATATCACATAAAGGCCTTTAAAGATTGAGGCTGCTTGGCTGAAATAGAAAAAATCCCTCCCTCCTTGCCAGTGTGTGATTAAACTACTATTCCATTATATTTTATGTTTAAATGCTATTCCCACAGAGTCACCACAATCCCACGATAATCCTCAGAATCCCTAGAGTGCTTTTTTATTTCCATTTAATCAGACCTACTTGTTACTGTCTTACAGGGTGGTAGTAACTCCTTAAAGCTTGCAGATACTACAACTAAACACCATAAGTTTAGTTTGCTTCTAACCTGATTTTTGTAGACACAAGACTCCTGTATATCATCCAGGACATGCAAACAACCCTCATCTCATCACCAAGGCTGGCACACTCCTCCAGACCTACAAAGTACATGGTTAACATTGAAACTTCTACCTAAGTTTTAGATCAGCAGCCGCCTGTCTTGAATGCTGTCATTCCTCAAGTTTTGAGGAGGATGGTTCCTGCATGGCTCCCCTCCTCTGTATGATGATGCTCAGTTTTGGGTTCTCAAATTTATAACTCTTTAGATTTGCTCATGTTTTAGCTTGCATTGGTGTTGTCAGACACACACTTACTCCAGGACCACTGGTCACATGCACAGATCAGACCACTGATCTCACTCATTTTCTAATACATAGTGATGCGAGTATCAAGGGCTTTTTTGTTTCCAAACCTTGGACAATGCTACTCTGCCCTTTCAACAGGTTTCAGTAACTTTGAATCTCAGGAGAGTTTAAGATTTCTATCCTTTGCCTCTCAAGAACAATCCAAGTTTTTATGCAAAGTTGCTGAATTCTTTCCCTGAAAATATCCATCTCTATGTGCCAAATTTTAAAAGAATAATTAAAATTAAATTGGATCCATTGGCCACCCTGCCACAGACATACATACGCTGTCAGGATGATCTTCGAAGGAGCTTCTTTGACCTCTCAAGTCTCACAAAGATTTTGAGTGTAAATCATCCTTATGGTTTTTGCTGGTTTCTTTTCTCTCACTAAGGTAGACACAGGCTCTGTAGGGGATGGCCAGAGAACAGAGTTCTTACAGCTCCTCTTGTTTTACAATGGAATTTGATGTTAAATTCTGATGATGCATCTTCCAAAACAAGATAAAATACAATTAAATATGAATTTAAAATTTCTTTCTACAGTGCAAATGAAATCTAATGAGTTCACAATTTTCTCATCACTCAGGAGCTCTCTCTTTTCCAGTGTTTTTCAAGCTTAGAAGATAATTAAGGAATGTGTGGGATAAAAATTAAAATTTCATTTTGTTATAAAGATTTATTGGTCAATCGGAATTTTATATTTTTCTACTTAGAAAAATGGCACAGCATATTTTCAAATTTATATCACACAAAGCAAACTATCATCTTTCACTTTTTGAAGCAAAGGAAATGTGGAAAGAATGTGAACAACAAAAATTATGAATGTATGCCTTATAATAGGATGCTTGTAGGGCTATTCCTACTACATCATATTTATCAAATGCCAGTTGGTTGCTAAACATGGTCTATGTCATTAAAACCTCATAACAACTGTACAGGATAGGTACTACTTCTACTCCCACTCAGATATAAAGAAAGTAAGGTACAGTGATACTAAGTAGTTTGCTCCACATCAGCCAGCTGGTAAATGGTGGAGCTCAGAATTTCAGCCTAGACAGTTGGACTCCACTTCTTTCAAAAAACTTACGTACTTAAATGACCTTGTGGATTTAGGCTGTGACAAACCACAGACCAACGTGATGCCACTGAGACTGAGTGATTCCTTACCACTCTGACTTTAGCTCTCCTTGCTCTGGCACCAACAGGTGCAGCTTCTAGATTTTCTGAACACATAAAGTAATCCTTCAAGATTTAGGCCATTTGCTAGGAGAAGGATTGAAATGGCAGAACCTTGTCTTGCTTATTAAAGCACTTTACACATGTGAGACGACTCAGCGGAAAAAATAATTCAGCTGGAAAAAAGACAATTTCTGAGTTTATGTGGCATTACATAGACCAGAACACTTTTTGATATTTTAAAGTTCAACATTTAAAAAACTGAACTGAATCAATAATTTTCTTTTGGTCAGCAGAACAAACTTATTTTGGGCAATTAATATGAGATTATAAATAATCTCATCTTCTACTTAACTGAATACCATCTAGAATTTGCCAAGATTTTTTCTCACATAAACTCATTTTTTCTAAATACAAACATTTGTGATTGAACTAATTCTTAAAAAGTGTGTCTTTTTCCAAGTTATGGATAAACAGTCTTATTGTTATATTAAATTTCCTGTTAGTTTATAAGCTTTGATGGCACAATAAACATAGTACCTAATGACATTAAAATAACATTTAATTTTGCAATTCCATATTCATAAATTTACAAGCAACATCTTACACATTCTGAAAGTTTTTAGTTTATAGGGATATTTATAAAGTGTACAGTTCCTTCTATAAAACTCAGTTGAATATTTCACTGCTATTTTGTATTATCAATTGATAAAAAATGAACCATTTCAAGAGAATTAAAAGATAAATTTTCCTTTATTTTCTCTCTTCCTTTTCATCAAAAGAATGCCACATATTGTTCTCATAGCACTAAATTATAAATATGATGAGGCCTATTAAATAAGCATACACTGCACATTCTAATTTCATAAATCACAAAGGCAAAAAATGAGGATGTGTCTTGGTTCATTGAATGAAGTGTCAGACATCTCATGCAGCACAGTGAGCAAATGATTATTTCTGAATTGTACATCAACCCAAGTTTCCTAAAAGCTCTTTCTTGTGCCAGCTGCAAAATGATTAATAATGTTGCACTGATAATTTTCACAAAAGACACTGCCGAATAAGAGAACACTGTGTCAGAGAAAATGAGTTTGAGGTTCATGAAAACAAAATGCTTTTTCATAGTTTTAAAAAAAACATATTGAGTTGTATAGATGCTATATCAGTTTCTCATGGTAAATGAGCATGTGCCAGTCTCAATCTTCTTCACTAGAATAGGGTTTAGGAAGTTTATTTTTAATATTTATATCTATTACAAATTACATAAAATTATATACTAATGTAATATAGATGTATGTGTGTATACATTTTTCCAATACTCAGCATATAAAATATATAATATATACATATTACATATGTTGAATATTAAAAAATATCTATATACACATACACACATGCATACATACATATATATAATCTTGACTATATATCTTAGACTTATGGTTTTAGTGCAGATATCAAAATATATGTATTGCATTTTGAAACTTTACTTCTGATTTGCTTTATGGCTTTTAATGTATCAATTTTCCATCTCTCCTACTGAGCAAGACTGTCTGTTGTGGTGGGAAAAACATGGACTTTTAAGGCATAAAAAACTGGACTTAAAATAGAGTTTGACCACTTCCTAGTTGTGTAATCCTAAGCAATTTACCTGCATCCTTCTTAAACTATGAATGGTCAACTTCCTAACTGAAAAATGAAAAAAATTATACCAACCTCATTCTATTAAAAGAGGATGATATCAGATCTACATGTTTTGCCAGTTGGTGATATAAAATGGAGTCAAATTATCTATAGTTTTCTTTTTTAAATATTTTAATTTTAATTTTTTGATTAAAGTTGACATTCGATATTATTTTAAATTATCCTCATGTGTACAGTAGAGTGGTTAGACATTTACATAATTTATAAAATGATTCCCCGATTAATCTAGTATCCATTTGGCACTATACATACTTATTAAAATATTATTGACTATATTCCCTATGCTATACTTCATATCTCCATGACTATTTGGTAACTTCCAATTTGTACTTCTTAATCCCTTTACCTTTTTCACCCAGCCTTCCAACTCCTCTCTCATCTGGTAATCACAAGTTGGTCCTCTGTATCTATAAGTATGTTTCCATTTTTTATGTTCATTTATTTTGTTCTTTAGATTCTACATAGAAATGAAATCGTATGGTATTTGTCTTTCTCTGTCTGACTTATTTCACAGCATAATATCCATTTAAATCTTTAATCCATTTTGAGTTTATTCTTACATATGGTATAAGATGGTGGCCCAATTGTTATGATCCTAGCCAACATCTTTTCAACTTTAGAAAATTTGCACTTTAAAAACTTTCTTTGGTCCAGATAATATCAGGAATCTCAAGTTATATATGCATTTGCCATTGTAATTTACAACAAAATATTAGCAAATCCAATAAGAAAGGAAAGATTTGTAAAACATATGTCTAAAAAAAGACTTTTATCCAAAATATATAAAGGATGCTTAAATCTCAACCTCAGGAAAACAAACCCAATTTTTTAAAAGTGTTAGAGATTTGAAGACTCCTCACCAAAGATATACCAGTCATTTGCCATTGGGCAATGAGAAGCCACTCCACACCTATTAATACCCCCATAACTGACTTTGACAGTTGCTGGTGGAGAAACAGGAACTCTCTTTGTTGCTTCAGTGTGCTTAACATCATATGTTTTTAAGGAAATGCAAATTAAAACGACAATGAGAAACTATTACACATGTATTAGAATGCTTGATATTTAAACAATTACTGGTGAAAATGAAGAGCAACAGAAACTCTTGTTCACTGCTGGTGAGAGAACAAATTGGAGCAGCCACTTTAGAAGATAGTTTGGCAGTTACACTCTAAATATAGTTGTAACATACAATCCAGCAATCATGTTCTTAGGTATTTACTAACATGATTTAAAATTGTATGTCTACACTCAAACCTACACACATTTTATAGTACCTTTATTCATAATTGCCAAAATCAGGAAGTGTATGGATTAACAAAGCATGATACGGCCATAAATGGAATACTATTCTGTAAGAGAAATAATAAGCTATCAAGCGGTGCGAAGACATGGGTGAATCTTAAAATTAATTAAATCAATCAATTAATTAAATCAATGAAAAATTAATTGAGTTAGTTAAATTAAATTGATGAAAATTTAATTCATATTGCTAAATGTAAGATGCCAATCTGTAAGCCTTCTAATATAGATTCTACTTGTATGACATTTTGGAAAAGCCTAAAGGGATGGTAACCAGATCAGTCACTGGCAGGGGTTGAGGTGGGGCTGGGAGGAGAGTTGAATAGTTGGAAGGCTGCTTGGGCTGAATTGTGATCCTCCAAAATCCATACTTGAAGTTTCAACCCCCATTACCTCAGAATATAACTGTATTTGGAGAGAAGGTATTTCAAGAGATGATTAAGTTAAAATGAAGCTGTTGGAATGGGTCTGTAATCCACTATGATCAATGTCTTTATAAGAGGAAGGGCCAACAGGGTGCTAGTGCACAGAAGAAAGACTACATGAGGACAAGAAGAAGGTAGCCATTGGCAAGCCCAGTAGAGACATCTCAGAAGAACCAGACTTGCTAACAGCTTGATGTGAACTTCTAGATTCCAGACTGATAAAATTGTTATTTAAATTATCCAATCTGTGGTATTTTGTTATAGCAGTTCTAGGAAACAAACATAAGGAAAGGGGACTTTTTAGGGTAGTGAAGCTATTCTGTATGATACTATAATGGTGAATAAATGACTATGCATGTGTCAAAATTCATAGAACTTTACAACAGTTAAGAGTGAAGCTTAATATTCTAAAATTTAAAAAATCATTTAGGAAGTTAGGGGATCCCAATATGAAACACAAACTGTGACAAAAGCATCCAAAAGTATTACAAGCATATGAAACAACTTCACTGAAGAGGATGAGAAGAGATGTGCTAATGTAAGTAATTTTGTAATGGAGTGGAATTTGTAAGATTAAGCCAAAAGCAAACTGCACATAAACATTGTACTCTAGTTGATAAAGTTGTTTTTCATGGGTGTAAGGATTAGCAATACTGAAACCACCATATCAGTATACTGGAATTGAAGAATTAAATAAATGGATGGTGAGAGTCAAGTTTCTCATTGGATTAAAAGGTTATAGACTAGCAAAAGGATTAGAGTTGGAGATGTCAGAGTAAATTTAGGTTTAGTTTAATATAAATACAGATAGACATTGTTACTAATTAAATTGTCTCCCCCCAAAAACTATGTTGAAATTTTAATCCCTAGTATCTCAGAATGTGACCTTATTTGGCAATAGGGTCTTTATAGAAGTAATTGATTTAAAATGAGGCCATCATGGTGGGTCCTAATCCAATATCACTGGTGTCCTTATAAAGAAGGGACATGAACACAGAGAGAAGATGAGAAAAGTTGAAGGAAGGTGATGTGATGACACACAAAGAGAATGCCCTGTGAAGATGGAAGATTGAAGTAACCCATCCACAAACCAAAGAATACCTGAAGCTACGAGAATCTAGAAGAAAGGCATAGAACAGTTTCTTCCCTAGACCTTCAGAAGGAACATGGTTCTGATGACACGTTGATTATTTCAAGCTTCTGGCCTCCAGAATGATGAGACAATGAATTTCTTTGTTTCAAGTCATGTAGTTGGTTGTACTTTGTTAATGAAACCCTAGGAAACTAATATAAATTTGTATGAAATTATTTATAGATAAATGCACATATACATGGGTTACTATGCACACATACTTTCTTGCTCTGTCATCTGAGAGGGCTTAAAAACAATGACACTTCAGTAGCAAAGAGCACACCTAACAGATCTTGATTTCCAATAGCATTCTCTAATTAAAGGAACCAGAGCTCCTTGGAGAAGAGACTGGTTCCAGGACTGGGGCAGGAAATAAATGAAATAATACTGAAGGAGCATTGTGTAGTACCAGAAAGTATGGAAGTGATTTAAAAAATATTCATAATGAAGGAGTATGTCAAAGGGACACTGGGGGCCAACTAAAGGAGCTCCTAATGTCCAAAACTGGAACAATTTCAGCAAGAAAATAAATAAAATAGTATTGGATTATAACTAAAAGTACAACTATGAGTCCATACTGATATAAACAAATGATAGAATAAATAAATAAATAGATTGTAGACAGGTATCTTCTGTAGAATTCCAAATAAATTATGTATACACTCCACTGTCAAAGTGATGGAGTATAACTCCCAACTCCTTAGGCGTAGCTGCATATAATCACTTTCTATGAAAAAAAGGAAAAAACAGTAACTTTACATTGAAGAAACACATCAACACCACCTCAGCCATGATCAAGATTTATATCAACAGTGATAAGTCATGTCGATAGTATGTATTCTTGACATGATGTGCTGAGAATGGTACTTTACCTCTTTGACCTTCTTCCTCCAAATCCATAACCACAATGTAATCATGAGAAAAGCATCAGAAAAACTCCAACTGAGAGATATTCTACAAAATATCTGACCAGTATTCCTCTAAACTGTCAAGGTCATCAAACAAGGAAAGTCTGAGGAACGGTCACAGCCTGGAAGAGCCCAAAGAGACATGATGACTTAAATATAATACGGTATCATGAATGAGATCCTGGATTAAATAAAGGACATTAGATAAAAACTAATGAAATCTGAATAATGTACGGACTTCAGTTTCTAATGATGTATCAATAGCGTTTTCTTAACTGTGAATATACCTAAATATACCTAATGTAAGATGTTAATAATAGGGAAAGCTATGTGTCGGGTACATGAGAACTCTTGTAATTAAGAAATATACCTAATTAGATTAGGTATATTTCTTAAATATACCTAATGTAAGATGTTAATAATAGAGAAAGCTATGTGTCGGGTACATGAGAACTCTTAGTACTATATTTGCAACTTCTATGTAAATTTAAATATATTATAAAATAAAAAGTTTATTGAAAAGTTTTAAAAATCAGTATGTAACAATTGTCTACCCTGATCAATTCAGGGTATCTCAACCCTAAATGTAAATGCATATACTTTGGAAAAGAATGGCATGCAACTCTACTGGCTACTAGTCATTAGATACCAGGATTTTGCCCAGTCAAAATGAATTGTTAGATAACCAAAGATAGTGCCAGGAATAAAAATCAGTTCACTTCCCCTTTATTTCCTTTAGTGGAGGAAAAAGAAAATTGAAAGGAAAAGTTTAGATGCATTTAATAAAATTATTTAAATAAAAATAAGTAACAACATAGTAATACTAATTTAAATGTATCCAAACGACATAATACTTTATATTTTTACACATTTGGTGTTCAGAAAAAATCTATTGAATAAATATTAAATGTAATTTTTGTCTTCAATTTGCATTCTATTAAGCATTTCTATTTTGTTATTCTATTAAGCACAGAGAATATCTGTAGGTCGGAGTATACACCTTTAAAAGATACATTCAAAGAATCTAGAATGGAGTTGAAAACACAGAGACAACATTCCCTAATGGATGAGCATATGGAGTCTGGGGTCGACTGCCTTGATTTGAATCCCAGCTCTACCACTTTCTAGCTGTGTGACCATATTCCAGTGATTTTACCTCTCAGGACCTCAGTTTCCTCATTTATAAAAAGGGGATGATAAAGGTGCCAACTTCCTAGGAGTGCTATTAGAACTAATTAATTAGCACACCCAAAGCATTTAAAACAACGCTTGTATGTAATAAGTACATCATAAAAATTTGATATTATTAAGTGGATTGAAAACAAGGCATATAACATGTTTGCTGTTGAATCGGATCTCTCTCTTCCACACTTGCTGGGGCAGAAAGGCATATGGCTGGCAAGCAAGAAGATTCAATAAGTATATTGATATTACAGAAAATAAGAGATGGCCAACTTCTAAGGTCAAAATGTTTTTCTTCTGAAATTATCATTATTTTCATTAGTTTTGCATATATTTAGTTTATTTTGAAATTTTAAATAGCTTTCTATGAAAGAAAGAGATGTTTATGTCAATGAAAACTGGAGTAAGTTTTTTGAATGTTTGAAAAGCACAGATCTACAATGCAAACAGCACTTCTGGATGCTGTAGCCGATAGGATGAAGGTTTTCTCCTGAAAATGCATCGAATTTAGTAGAAGTGTAAATATAGAAATAAATAACTTATTTTTTTATAAAAACTGAAAGTGATCAGTTATTTTATTTGAGGATCGACCACAATTGCCAGAAGAACAATTATCACTTAAGCCAATATCTGATGCTATCATGACTTTAAAATTTGATCTCAACTTGGCAGGATAACATTTGCATCACAATTATGAACCAGATGAAGAGGATTTGCAGGAAGTTTATTATCTCAATAGATATTGAATGTTTGTCAAGGATTAAATCTCACTTTTCTAAACAGAATAGCTAACTCAGAATAAATAGAAGGAATAGTATTCAGCTAAACCATGTTGTAAAGTGTTTCAATATAATAGAAATTTGGTTCCACTATTCATGAAATTATGTTCTCTGTGTCAGGCAATAAAAAAATTGTTTGCCATCTATGTGAGGAGTGAGAATTCGAACGTAAAATCAGATGGAGAAAATAAGCTGGAGAAGAAGTTACTACGAAGTTATGACAAAACCGAATTTGAGATCTTTAACTCCTTTAATGTAAAACATACTTTAAAACCCTAGCTGAAAGGCTTGAATTTGGGGTCCCTAGTTGATACAGCAGTTAAACACAAACTACCAGAATGGATCTAAGTAATAAAAAGTATATTTGAGGATAAGCTTCCTGAAAGTTGTGGTCCAGAATTCTTGACCAATAGTCAGCATCCCTCATCTGAATTTGTAACTTTAGAAAATTGATGGGCCTCTATGGTGGACATGATTGATTTAGTTCACTAGACTACATTCTACCTTTCCATGTGCCTCCTGTTATGAAGAGCCAAGAAATAAAAATCACCACTCAGGTTTCTTGACAACTAGGACTCTGTATATGAAATAATTTCTGCCAATTAGATATTATCTCAGGAGATTTGGAAGGTAGAAGTGAAACAAGAAACACTCTCTGCCACTATACCCACCTGATAAACAGTATTGTGGAAACAGAAGGGTGGAAGGGAAGCTGTGGCAGACAAACTTGGCATTTTGGAGTCTAGTCATCAATTTCATAGCTGTTGAGACAGAGTCGGGGCAGCAGAAGTGACTGTGGACATAGGAACTTTCTGGTCCTTGGACAGTATATTTTGAAGTTTGTTTTTAAATTCAGTAATTCCAGCTGTGCTCTGTTTCTCATACCTTTTAAAGATTTTTCTCTACACAGTAAGTCAATATGCTTCTGTGTAAAATGTTCTTGATTTATAGTATTAAACTTGCTTTTAAATTTTAAATATTTTAAGATAATTTAAATTGTGGTATTAATGTAAAATATACATAATTTTTTGTATAAAATATTATTTAAAACCAAGGAAAAAATTTATTAAATTCATTATATAGACCTATAGGTTGATAAGACATTTAAGAGTTTTTGAAGTCTCTTTCATTTGAATTATAGGTCTGCCTTGTTCAGTAATGTTCTTAAGAGAATTAGATATACTAGATTTAAGATTTTAGTGTGAAATAGCTAAAAATATTCATTAATTAAATAACTAAATTGTATTAAATTTTGGAAAATTTACTCTGGTAAATCTGTAAGCTAATTGAACAGTAATAGAAAGAAATAAAGTGAGTATTTTAAGTTAAGCAAAAAATTAGTAGATTTGTTTTGAAAATAAGATTTGTAAGTTAAGCTTAACAGTTGGTTTTTAAATTTACTACAGTTATAAATTTTAACACGTCACTCTAAGTACCTTTTCAACACACTAACGCTTTTCCCTCCCACTACAAGGCACTAAAAAACAAAGTGATAGCTTATAACTTTGGACTTCATGTTTTTCTTACTCCAACAAGGTAATTAGTTTCCACTATGCTAATATCTGCTATTTAAGTAGTCTACATGTACAGTAAATACCTGCCAGTTAATTCCTAGTGCTTTAATAGATTTTAAAACGGTGCTCAAGTACATCCCAATTTACTATATTATTTTGTTAAGAAATACCATGAGGCACAAGCAAAAGAGTGAATAAAAAGGGGAGTCATGACAACATGTAATCAGTAATACAATTAGGAAATCTATTATAAGAAAGACCACTGTATATATGCAAGTTAGAGACAGAGGAGGAGTGAATTGAAGAAGTATAAAGTTAGACAGAATGCAACAACTAGAGCACTCAAGATCTGCATTCGGCAATGCCCACAAGGTCAGCTTAATTTGTGTATCTGGCCTATTCTAGAATTGGCCACTGAGACATTACCTGTTAACCCAGTAGTATAGCCTGACTCTTCAAACTTCTACAAAATCTGATATTATGGCAGTGCTATGAAAGAAACAACAACAAATAGATAATTCAGTATAGGGCAGGTAAGGTATTCAATCCAAACCAAATGCAAGCGAGAGAGAGAAAGAGAGCAGTAAAACCAGGTTTGATACTGGGAAGAATAAGCAGAAAAATTGCCCCTGTCAAGTGTGCCAATGTAGACATGAAGACTGTAATCAATACTGTGGAAATCAACAGGAGATGGCATTGGCTCAAAGAAGATAATTTTCTGATTATCAAATTCTGAGCCCATGAAGCGTTTAGAAAAGAGGTGAAAAAGGAACTTTACATATATCAAGCACTTACCTTTTAATTTTTGAAACTATTATGAGGAAAGTAATATTTCCATTCAAAACAGATCAACAATGGCACAAATAATAATTAAATGATCTAGAATTTGAGCCAGGCTGCCACTAATTTTATGATGATCGAGACAAAAATGTTGATAATCACTCTGACCCAAAAAGAAAGCATTCTGATATCTAAGTATGATTGGTAATTATCCTAAGAGAATGTTAATACTAAAATTTTTCCTACTAAGGGACATGCCTTTGTTTAAAAATAGAACATAAAAACTAAGGGAGAGGGTGAGACCTGAGGCTCAGATGGAACAAGGCTGTAGATGATAGAGTTCAAATAGGCTTGAGGTAAGGGGTGCTCAAAAGGAAGATAGGGAATTGGAAAAGTGGAAAAGACTGGTGGAGGAAAAGAGAAGGTGATGTAATGTGACAGGCAAATGGCGCCTCATTACTGAAATAGCCAAGAGACTTTTAAAACCAAAAATATCTTTGATTTTGAAACTGTTTTTATTGCTGCCATGTTCCTTCACCTTCCCAGACCTTTGCCAAATCCATCCACCCAAATGCCTTCCTATGAGTAGTTTGTTTGGCAAATTTTTTTTTAAAAGGCATTGAATTTCACATTTAGATCAACATAATATGAACCAGGGACCACGCAACCAAGATGGAGAAACAACCTTTAAAAACAACAAAAGCATGTTTATTTTCCTGAAGATATTTTTAGGATAATGGCTTGTAAACTTTGCATATCGATATAGTTTGATACATCTTGTTGCATTTGAAAATCAAGTATATTGTAACTGGTTTTATGTAAAATACTGAATAGTGGAAATTGTATACTTATAATCATGTAATTAAAACTATTAACCCAAATAATAAGAATAAAAATTTAAACAACAAAAGCAGTAACCAGAAGTAGAGGACAAAAATATCTATAAAGACATTATGAGCTTCAAAGATGGAGAAAGTGGATTTTGATAATTAGATACTGACAACAAGGTAGCCCAAGGAATTTAGGGAAATTATTTATGAGTGAACATCCTTGAGGAGGATTTCAAATATTAAATTCAGGGTTATTCCATAGTAGTAAATCATAAAGTTACTTTTGGAATCAACAGCTATTTCTCCTCCACCCAACAAAATGCCCTGTTGAGCTTCTTAATGGTGTCTGTATATCAATATCACTCCTAAGCAGGTTTAGGAGTTGCCTATAGAATAAGCAAATGAAATATGTTCCTCATGTAGTCTATATCTCAAATTAAACAGTGAAGTGTTTCTATAGATAGAGATGTTGCTATAGAGATGTATAGTCAAAAAATCTGTTTCTTGACAGTAATGAAATTGTCTGCTTTTTATTTAAATGTGTTCTGATATGAAAGCAATAAGATGCCTTTCAAATAAGTCTTTTAAACCTTTCATCAGTTCTTTTCCATCAAAGGCACACCTTTGGCATTATTAAAACTTTAGCTTTATTTGTCAAACGCAGACAGGTAGTGTGTCCTCTTAAAAGGGAATTGAAGCGTCATGTAAAGACAGCAATACCATCAGAGATCTGATGTGTGAAAGAGAACCTGTCATGAATCCTAAGTGTGGCTCAAATAAAATCATTCTCTGCTTATGTCAAACCTGAGCTCAGATAGCAAGAATACTTAACTGTGTTCAATGGGGCTTAATGTTTTGTCAGTCATTTATCTTCACATTGAAAATATACTGTCAACCAGAAGTTAAATTTCCACTAATATGAATTATAGGCTTCCAGAGGAAAAGTTCCTCCTCCTCCTCAACCATAAAGTATCCACAGAGACCAAAAAGATTTTTTTGTTTTCCTCTCCTCTTTTAACTAATGGAAACTGCAGTTACCAGAGATTCTCTTCAGCATGAGTAAATATCTAATAGATTTGTTTTTCAGGGGTTAGTTTTCAAAAAAATGTGTTTATAACTTATGTATAATATTTAATAATTAGAACAAGAAGTATAGTAAACTTCCATTTATTGGCAATCCAAATAACCAATAAACTCAGGTAACTGGTGTTTTAGACAAATTTTACTGCTCCGAAAAAAGGTTAGCCTATCATTTCAAAAATTTTCAGAAAAAGGATTATAAATAAGACCGGGATATGTCTGCTTATTTATTAACAAAAAAGTAAAAGACATCAAAGACAACTGCAGGTGACACCACAGGTGGCAAACAAGGGACACAGAGGCCACTAAGGAATAGAAGACTGTGTGACAAGGGTAAGGGTAAGGGAATGAAGATGTAAATTTATTCTTTGGTGTGTATACACATACACACACACACACACACAAACATACGTACATACATATATATATTTTGGTATATATATATGATACATATGATATATATATATGATCTAATTATAAATCTAATCAGAGCTTTGAGGGAGTCAGGGTAAGTTCAAGAGGGGCTTTAGGGTAATGGAATTGTTATTCTACAGACTTCACAAAATCGTGTTGGGTCTGTTGATCTTATACATGTAGAGTAGCTGGCACATGGTAGGTTCTCAATATACTGGATAAATGAATTCTGAACCTTATATAAATATGATACTGGATATCTGGAGTTGATCCATTCATATGGATGACAGAATAGGATAACATAGACTTTGGTCTTAGGCTGACTGGTTTAAACTCTAGATCTGCATTTTTAACCATCTGAATTCTTTGCCTTTCAGCAAGTCACTTGACTTTATTAACCTTAGTTTCTCTAGGTGTATGATTAGGAAAATAATAGGATGAGCTCTAAAGGGCTACTTAAAGGAATAACTAGGGTAGTACATGAAAAATATTTAGCAGTGTTTCACAAGTAGTCCAGCTCTCAAACAATCATAGCTAAAAATGCACTGATGATTTTAATCAAAGGTCATTTAAAATTTTTTTGTATTGAAATTATTTTAGACTTATGCGAGATTGACAAAAAATAGTACACAGATGTTCTGATATACCAGAGGTCTCAAAATTTTTTCTGTAAAGGTTCAGATAGTAAATATTTTAGGCTTTGTGGTTGAGACAGTCTCTGTCACTGCCATAGCAGAGTGAAAGCAGCCATAGACAATATATAATACAAATGGGTACAGCTCTGTTCTAAAAATTTTTACAAAAACTGGTGATGAGTAGATTTGGCCCACCCTAAACTACATTATAGACTTTATTCAGATATCCCTAGTCTTGACACGAATGTCTTTTTTCTGTTCTAGCATCCAGAATACACATCGTCATATTCGCTTGGTCTCTTCTAATCTGTGATTGTTTCTTGGTATTTTCTTGTCTTCATGAACTTGACACTTTTGAAAAGTACTTGCCAAGCATTTTGTAGAATGTCCCTCAATTTAGTTTTTCTTCTGTTGTCTAATTATTATATTGAGGTTATGAAGATTGGGAAGAATACTAAAGAGGTTACATTTTCTTCTCATGACATCATATTGAGTGTAGGAAATATCTTACAAGAGGATACAAATCCCTTATGTCTGTGGTCCCCAAAGCCTTCACACTAGTCCATATTTGCCCTTTAGCAATTCCTTTAAAAAATTTAGCTATATCTTCTTACTGATTTATATAGTTTGGTCAGCATCTGGCCAAGTAATCAAAGTTCAAGGTCCTGGTTTTCCCTGCTGGCGACTGTTTCTGCTCATTTTGGGGGTTAGTTTTTTGCTCTGAAAATTCCTTAATTTGCAGTTTGTCCAGATTTTTTGTTGTTGTAAGCATAGTAGCAATGTCTTTTCTATCTCTCTACATCTTTGAGCTCTCAGCTGACATTTTAAAAGATTCTTTAAATATATTCAAGGATATTGTTAAAATTAGACTGTCTTTATTCAACTCAAAGATCATCATGATTTGCAGTGATGCCGCATATGTGAAAATAGGTGAGTCCTTATGTTACCAACACATAGATTGGCAACAACTGAGATAGTAGTGCATAGAATGAATTTAAAAATCATTCAAAATCTGATCACAAATGCTACTATAGATGTTTTGCAAATGAGAATGGTTAGTTGTCTAATGCTAAAATGTACTTTTTAAAAATAAAGGTCAACAACACAAGGAAAGAATTTCATTAGCCTTATATCAACAGTTCTACAAGAAATGAAAACCATAGTTTGGCATTTACTAGTGTCACTATTCAAGTTGAAAAGAAAAATTCAGACTGTGAGCATGGCACTCAGGAAAAAAAATGGCTAAGAAATCTCAGTAGAATGTGAAGAGAGAGTTAAAATAGCAACCTCCAAACCATCCTTCAAGGCAAAGCCAAGAGAAGACACTTTAATTGTCATTTTCACAGAAAGTCTGGATGCACTTATGTTTACAACACGATCCCAATAGTTCATATCTCAGCTTTGGATAAGTCAATGCACAATATTACAAAAATGTTTACAGATAGTGCTGTATAGGCCTAACAGAAAAATAACTATTATATACAAATACAAATGCCTTCAAAGGAGTAAGAATAACGTTAATTTATACTCAGAGCATTTTTATGGGTGTAGATTTAAAAGCCTAGGACAGGAACTAGAGATAAATATTGCTCTACATAATCATGAGAGGGGAGTGAGAAGGTTATAGGACAATCAGAAGAACAGGGAAGCTGGAAGTAGGCCAGAGTGCTATGTGGGAATAGCCACCCTGGTCTCTTAAGTGGGAAATAAGCTGTGTGATTTTTAACTTATTGTGTGGTGAGTGTGCTGACCCATTAGAAAGCGTTAGTGAAAAAGCTGCTTTACCTAACTTTCTTTTATCCCTGGTGCTTGGGAGTGTTATGATCCCTTAGCAGAAGCTGTTTCCACATTTGGGCAAAATTGAAGGACTGTGTCCAGAAGCAGGAATCAGTCAAAAGAGACAAGAATGAAAGTCTCTTCACCTTTTCCACTTTCACTCTATGATGTAGAACTCAGCAAAGACTTGAAAAGGCTTTTAGATTTTCACCATTCATGAAATGAGGCAACTGCCATGCCTCCTGTTTGTTAGCAGCCGTCTACCTATGTGCCTTTTTTTAACACCTGAGTCTCATCACCCATTTGTTCACAGAGTACATCACTCATTTGGGAAAAGATTAGAAGGCACTTGATACGTTGCCTCCACTTCTATCCATGTCACTCCAAGCAAGGGAACCATTAAGTCCCCCAAGGACACATGACAACCCTATGGAACACCATGTTTCACGAAAAGTTATCACAGCAAACTACTTGTGCTACTTCCTTGCATTGTTTAAAGCACATTGTATCTTGTAAAGATCTCATTTTTTCCTGAAGATAACTTAGTGAAATGTGCAATACTATTCTCAGAGAACTCAGGTCTTCTGACTCCAAACTCAGAATGCTACCTGCCAACCACAGCTGACTCTTCCTCATCTTATCACCTCACCAAAGACCGCCCATATACAAGAGCACAGAATTCTCAGGTTTGGGTATTGGTATATTTTTCAACATCCTCATTAATTGTACTACAGAAAAAAATTAAGTTCCTTTAGAAAGAAAGAACCCTTTTCCTTCAGCATGAAATGTTTAGCTAATTACCGAAAAACCTTGAATATAAGGACTTTAAACAATGTCATTCAATATTAAAAATATTTATGGATACAAAGAAACCATTAACTTTATTTTAAATATTAAACTTCGCATATACTTTGATTATAAACAAAGTAGAGAGCTGTGTTAACAATGTCCTAGAAATATTTTAGAACAGAACAAAATGTATTTAAAAGCTGCATAATATTTTAATGGTATCTCTTTGTGGTAAGTTACCTGTAATTTTCACTTTATAAATCATTCTTTATTATTTTCCAATTTTTTGCAAATTGTGAACTAAATAAACTAGGAAATGTTGGTTATACCACAATTAGGTCCTTCATGGTAGATACTGATATTCTTTTCTATAGTTAGAAGGGTTTTTCCTCCCACTCAGTCTAACTGTTCTACAATTTTAAAAATAAAATGTTATTTTAAAAATAGCCAGAAACTATGAATGTGTAGAGAGACATACTATCTTAAGTAAACCAAAAAGGTCACAAGCTTAGAAGCACAAGTCTATATATTTTAAAATAGGATCTTTTAAATAGCCCAAAATTATCACCTCAGAAAGAGATCAGCTAGTGAAATTGCTTCATTTTATAAATGAGAAAACTAACATTGGGAGGCAAATTTACTTTCCCCAAACCACAGAGTAACATGATGGCCAGAAACAGAGCTTGGGTCTTCTCTCCCTCAGTCTAGTCCATGATTTTTACCTTACACATAAATATAGCCTATATGTTTAGTACAAAATCGCTTGCAGTCTTTCATAAACATAACTAATGCCAGTATCTTCTCCATTTGTTCATCTTAATAGGTGTCAGATCTATGGAATAAAAAAATACATTCACAAAGTTGAAATCCTGACTTACCCCACATAATTAAATTCCTTTCATCATCCGTAGGTAAATGGTGGAGGGGCAGGGAGAGAGATTACTTTATTTCTTTATTTTGGCCAAACAGGAAGGTAGGTTGTAGTGCATTGTAGAGAAATAAATGTCTATTTTAACAGCTGGCTCCAGATTCCCAGAGAGAAGTGCCTTTGCTTAAGAAATATCTTGATAGAATTCTAAAGGAGGAAATATCAAGGCCTGGAAGTATGTTCTTCATGAAAACACCAGAGTGCAGAGCACCCAAACTACTCTATGTAGCCATTTAATAGAAATTTGGAATTGGAGGAGGAGCCTGTGGGTAAGGAAGAAAGAGTCCAAATGCCATAGCGGCATATTGGACATGCAGGTAAAAGTGAAAATGCTGATGATGGAGAATAGCAGTGTTTAATTTAATTTATTTTATTTGCTAACAAGACACACTTTCATTATTGAGTTAAAAAAAATATATCCTAAAATTGGGAGGAGGGAGTGACACCAAACTTTTTTACACATATAAGAAGTTTTGGCAAATAGGTATCATTAGAAAGGAGTTGTGTGGCTTAAATGTGATGCCTGAAACAGAGAACAAAAAACAGCTCGAGGAAGAGAAACTCAGTAAGACTGAGAATTTAATGGAAGTAGAAGCTTAGTAGGGAAGTTAAAAAGTTACAGAACGCCAACATGCAAGTCCACTGCCTTAGAGCATCCTTGACATGTTTAGAAAAACATTGTCCTCATTATTTTTTTGTGATAGAAGTTTAACACACTTTGGATTTAATTCTCAAAAAATATCATGACACTAGTTGACATCTGTTGTGCTGGGATAAGGAAGAAAGAGTCCAAATGCCATAATGTCTCAAAAAATATCATGACACTAGTTGACATCTGTTATGCATGAGTGTAAAAATAAAAATATAACAGAGAATTCTTGCCTCTCTGTATCATTATCAAATTGTATTTGGTGCTTGTCAAAATAGGAGGTGACTCCTACCTCTAAACAAGGCTTAATTTAGTTTAGTTTAGTTCAGTTTAATTTGTTTGTTTTGGTGATATGCAGTGAAGCTAAAACATTTAGGAAAATTATTTAGGTTCCATCAAAAGCCTTATATCAAATAAAATTAATGGTAATTAAAGAGGCATAAAATTAACTTTAGGATAAAGAGTTCATGTAAAATAAGAAAATTAAAGAAAAGAAATAAGAAAATGGCACTAATGTGTAGAAGAATTCTAAAAAATATCAGTGCAAATATATGTTGACCTCAGAAGACAAGCATACATGGCTTTAGCAAGTACAAAAAAAAAAAAAAATGAAAATGGAATCTGATAGATAGGGCAGGTAAAGACTAATTCTAACATTATATAGATTATTATATCAATCATATAACAAATGGGGTTCAAATAGTTTAATGAAAAAAGATATGACATTATTCAAAAGAAAAGGAAATCCAATAGTTAAGCAAACATTTGAGAAAATATTTCACTACATTATTGACAAAATAATTAAAGTTATAGTGTCTTTATTATCTGATAAATGGTAAAAGTAACTCCTTTAGTAATAATATTTCATGCTGACCAGGAAGTAATTTAATTATAAGAATGTGATTAAATCTGGTTATTTTTACAATATACAGTGTGAAAAACTACATTGATACTTTTTTGGAAAGCAAAATGACAATACTTACTGAGAATCACATCCAGGTGTGATTACTTTGACCTAATTATTCTATAGAAAACATAATTAAAAAAATCAAATCTAGGTTAAATGTCAATCAAACATTAAAAAAAAAAAATATCCTCAAATAAAGACAAATAACTGTGTGATCTCATTTACATGTGGAATCTAAAAGTAAAAACCAAACTCAGTGAAGAGGTCAGATTTGTGGTTACTAGAAACAGGAAATATGGGGAGGAAGAATTAGAGGGAGATGGTCAAAAGGTACAATCTTCCAGTTAGAAGATAAATAAATACTAGAGATATAATGAACAATATGAAGGCTATAGTTAATCTTATTCTATGGTATATATGAAAGTTGTTAAGAGAGTAAATTCTAAAAGTTCTCATCACAAGGAGACAATGTTTTTTCCTTTTTTCTTTCTTTTCTTTTTATCATATTTACATGAGAAGAAGAATGTTAGATGAAACTATCGTGATGATTATTTCACAATATATGTAAATCAAACCATTATGCTGTAAGCCTTAAACTTACACAGTGCTTTATGTTAATTATTTCTCAAAAAAACTGGAAAAAAAAACTATACCAAACATTAAAATAATATGGACAAAGAAGTAAATTATGAAAATGATTGATGAACTATACAACAATTTTAAATATCAAAAATAATGACACTTTAATATATCATTTTGGGTAAAAATACAGAACAGAAAATACCTAAGCTCAGAATACATACACATATATGCACGTGTATATTAGAGCAATGAGGAAACATGGTAAAGATAAAAAGCAGTTTTAAATTAAGTAAAATACAGAGAGAGTATGTCTATTAATCCCTTTAATGTTGTTAGAGTATTCATGTGAGAAATACATGGTTTATAGGAGAGAGCAGATCATATTGAATATGGCTCATAAATAATTCCTCTTACTTAAGGTTTGCCATTTTATCTGTTGAGATATCCCATTTCTTATTTAAAAGAAACATTAAAGCTGTATTTTTACTCCAAATTTTCATTGTCTTTACCTAATATAAAAATCTCATTCTAAGCAATAACAATTTCTTAGAAGTAGGTTATCTCCTAGCAATAGTGAGATATACTGTTCTGATTAGGCATCAACACTAAAGCTGACAAAAATAAAATAATTCATTTAATATGAACTTAGGCATGCCCTGATATTACCAACTTACCTTTATGAGTTATAAATGCTAGCTAATTTTCTAATGTTTTACTAATTTATTTATTGAGCCTCTGTCATTTGCACTCAGCAATGTGTATGTTCCAGGTGTTCCACATTCTTTTTCCACACTTAGTATTATCTGAATTTTTCATTTTAGTCATTCTGGTGGGTTTGTAACAGTATAACATTGTGGTCCCAAGTGCAATTTTAGGTGCTTTATTGGTAATATCTATTTAATCTCTAATAAACTCACATGGAAATGGAGGCACTAATAAATGTCAAGTTAACATTAGAATATGAGCTGTCAGACTGAAGAATCTGAGCCCTTGACCTTTGTGATAGAACTGCCTCTACAAGCATCATATCAATTCTCTGCAGATTATTGCACTAGTAAGGTTGTTTTAGTGAAGGAGATTAAAATCATTTTTCCCCTTTAGCTCAAAATATTAATCAAACTGATATTGCATTTTCTCCCTTTAACCTACGACATTCATAAAGCTGTCTTTTAAGCACTAAGAAATAACCATCCAAGCTGAAATATCAGTTAACATGACTAATGAAACAAAGAGAAATTCTAGAGCTGTCATCCAACTATAATTATATACAATTTTAAGTTTTAAATCATAACAGTATAATGAATGCCTCTCTTAACACACCTATAAATACATTTGTGGTAAAGCTCAGAGTTTAACCAGCATACTAATTTACTCTACATCTATTCTCTTTAGAATCAGTCACATGATTGTAAATAATTTTCTTAGTAGCAATGTAATAAGTGAAGTCAGTAACTACTTCCTTTGTTTGTTTGCTGATTTCTCTCTCTATTTATTAATTATATCCAAGCTTAAAACTTCCAAATTTTATCATGAATTATATTATGTTAGATACAGTTTTTTTTAACCTTGAATATCTTCTACTAACTTATTATTTTTCCCTCTGTCATTTAAAATGAGTCTACCATACCACATAGTAGTTGGTGTCTAATGAACATGTTATAATTAAAATTTCTAAGGGTAAAACATTAATTTCACATCTAATTCATAATCTAGAAACAGAGCAAAATGTAATGATTTATTTTGCAATTTTTATTCTGAATTTTGGTTGGCAGGATCAAGGTGGAAGATTGAGATGAAGTAGCATTCAAGAACAGAGTTTTGAAATACATTTAAACAAAAGTAAGGTGAAGGGAAGTATGAGAAGGAACTACAAGAGAAAAGATTAATTTAACTTAGGAAAGAAACATTTCGTTTAGGCTTAAAATTAATGTAATCAAAAAACACCGCAGTGTTTTAACTGCACATTATTCTGAATGCACTTATATTAATGACATTTTTCAATTGTAAACCATGAACACTTGTAGAAATTTTATATTTTTTGCACAATACAGTGACTCCTTTCATGATTTTGCCATTAAAACTATGTCCTTGTAGATGGGCTTGAATGGATATCCTCATAAGCTACTTGAAAGGATGCGATGAATAAAAGCATTCATGTAGCTCATTCCGCACTAGTTTTCACAAAGTGCTTAGTACTGCAAGTAGCACAGCAAACAAAATCACAAGGTAAAATCAACATAAGTTTAATGAGGACTGGTGTATTTGTTCCCTAAGAATAATGGGGAAAAGCATTGGTTTTTAGCAGTGTTGGAACTAGAAAGATAAAGATAAGAGAAGCTTAGTTTCAGTATAGAAACATTCGAATGGTCTAATATGATGTTGAGTTCTCTGTAAACATAATGACTTATGCAAAGCAAATCCTCAAGGCTCTCGTTTTTGTTTTCTGCTTTATTTTATGAGAATCCTAACTGAGCAATTGAGTCTAATTTTTTAACCTGTTCCACGGTTATATATCTGAATGATTAGGTAAATTTGTGTACTAAAATCTTCTATAATATTTTATTTTGCTAAAAATTAAACTATCAAAACTAAATTCTTACACAATGTTTGCCTGAGACACTTTCATAAATCAATCCCCAATCATTGCTATCAAGTAGAAATAAACTTAATGTTAATATTTTAAACAAGAGAGTTGTAGATCCGTCATGTCATAATGTGCCACATGCAAATAAAATTGTACATTTAATCACCAAAATTTTACTTTAATTTATTGACTTACACAAGTTTGATATACTTTGATATACTCTTTTTACAGGCATGAAATTATGTTTCCTAAAACTTTCAAGAAAGTTTGCAAGTTTCAAATACCTTCTGTCTACTATTAGATATATAAAATATCAGTACTTTATCAGTAATAATGATATATTAAATATTATGCCATTCAAAAGGATGTTCAGATCACTCTTAAAAAATTAGGTCATTAAAATCTGTAGAGTAAAATATTTTCTAATAAAAATCATATTAGTAAATCATATTTTTTAATAAACTATTTTAGAATAGCTTTCTGTCCATAAGCAAAACCAACTTGAACTAAATTTATTTCTCCATCACACAGACTATTATCAAGTAGGGCACTAAGCTATAATTGATCTATGCCCCTAATATAATTACAGAAGGACTCAAGGTCCATGTTATTTTTTTATAACTGAACTCTAAAACAAACAGGAAATGTAAAATTTTAATAAAAATTTTTAATTAACAACACATTTTTGAGGGAAAAAAAGAATAAATTAGGTGAATGTTTTCAAGTGAGATGTAAAATGAAAAAAAATGATTTCTCACCAGAGCCTAAATCATAAATCATTTTTTAAAAAAATCAATGTGCATTCCCTTCTGTGTCTGGGATTTCAGGCTGTTATAATACATCTTTCTACTCTTGCTAATAGAAAACTAAAGGTAGGTTATATCTCAGATACCATATTTATAATATTTTTATACTTATTGCTTTATATCTCTATAAAGCTTCATTTTTATGTTTTATGAGGTAATTTCTAAGGAAAGAAAATCTGTTCTAAATCATAATTTTGTGTATTGGAAAACATTCACTCTATCTTATGGCAGGTTTTTAAAGTCAATTAGAATCAATCAATAAAAGTATTTCATAAGATTTGCAATGCCTGAACTAGTCTTTAATACAATTTTTTAAAATTCACATGTGTCATTTATAACTTCTTTCAGAGCTGGATTTGTTCTGGAAAAGAAAATAACAGGATAGGATTAGATGACTATTGTACTTTCATCTCTAGCTTTCAAATAACCTTGTGTTATTTGTATTGAGATAGTGCTATATCTAGACACTGATGTCAGGGAATCTAGAATCTAAGGAAAACGGTAAAACATTTCCTCAGATAACTCTATCACAAGATGAAAGTTAAAAGTACCCATAAATTGGGTGCCCATGAAGAGCTATGGAAGTGAGAGATTTCTTCTTGCTTGAGATGATCAAGGTCAGGGAAGAATGCCCAGAGGGAGGCAGCTTTTGAACTGGACCTTGAAAGGCGAGTAAGAAAACAGTGTGAAAGAGCATGGAACTATTCTTTCACGGCACATTTATGAATGCCCAGTAACATCTTAAAAAACAGTGTACCAAGAAAGATAAGCCTGGGAAATTTGAAGACGGCAAAGACAGAGATAGCAGTTAATTTATTTTCTTTGGTTCTCCTTTCTTAGTCTTCTTTGCTAGTTTCTCCTGTACACGATTATTTCTTAATGTTTCAAGTCCCTGGGCTCAGTGAGGCCTCTTCTCTTCTCTATCTATACACACTCCATTGGTAATCTCAGGGTATTCTCATTCTCAGGGCATTAAATGCCATTCTTGTGTAGATGAACCTCAAATTAATATCACTAGCCCAGAAGTCTCATCTACACCCAGAATTCCCTATTTGATATGTCTGCTTTAGTACCTAGGGGATTTCTCACTCAGCCTACTTTAAACTCATCTGATTCTCCCTCGCCTCCCTGGCCCTGAGCCTGTGCTACCATGTCTTCCCCTTTCAGTTTTTCACGCAAAAACTTTGCAGCATTCTTGACTCCATTCTTTCTCTTTCACCTTACATCCAATGCAATAACATCCTGTCAAGTTTACCCTTAAAATTTATTTACCCAGAATCTGGTCTACTTTCATTATCTCTACTTTCATCTCTGGTGAAAATTACTTGCCTGGCTCCTACCTCATCTCTGTGCTCTCCTGCAGTATATTCTAAGGTAGAAAAGCCAAGGGGATTCTTTTAGATCATGCTTCACCTTGTATGACTACTCTGCTCAAAACACAATGACAGCTCCTCATTCATTCATGATAAAAGGCAAAGTTCCTACATGTCTTCACATGTTCTTCCCTCTCCCACCAAGCACCTCCCTAACCTCATCTTCTACTTCTCTTGCCTTAGCTTACTCTACTCTATGCACACTGGCTTCTCTGCTGTTTCTCAACTATGCCAAGTAAACTAACACCTTGGGCTTTGGCGCTGGCTGTTACTTCTGCCTAGAATGGACTCTACCAGGATACCAGAAGGGCTGATTTTCACGTTTGTCAAGTTTTTGCTCAAATGTCACATTTTCAATGAGATCTACTGAGACCACCTTATTTGAAATTACAACTAGCTCTCCCACACACCCAGGACTGCCACTCTATTATTCAACTCCTCTGTTTTCTATTTCCTTTCATGAGATTTAGAGATGGAAATTAAATCATATCGTATTATGTAATTATTTGTTGTTTTTTGTATCTCGAATACTTAGGATACTTAATTCAGAGTAGGGGCTTAATAAATACTTATTAAATATATGAATGAATGCATTCTAAATTGTCTACTGAGATATTTTTTCTTTTAACTACGAATGTAATTACATGATATTGATATATTGATTTAGTGATGTATTATATATGTATTTAAACTATGTTTCCTAAAATGCTTTTTTTTAAATTTTTATACCTATATTCAAAAGTAAGATCTGGATGAACTATTACTGTGTGCTTTCCTTATCAGTTTGGGTTTCAGAGCTGAGTTTTCTCTCTGAAATGAAATGAGAGCACACTCCACCTACACCACAGACTATGGAGTGTTGGGTGTGACATACAAATTATGTATGCATAAAAAGTTTGAGAATTTACCCATAAGGCATTCTGTTCTCACAACATTCATCAGTTTTCTGATAACGTTCTAAAGTTTTTCTTCTATTATTTTCTACTTTCTATGTAAGAAAACTTTGAAACTATATATACATATATATATGCATATATATATTTTGTATGTGTATGAAATCATAGGTATATGAAGCTATACGGATGTTTTGTAAATATATCAGTACACAACATAAGAGCTTATACAATATAGCTTGGTGTCAAAAATACCTGAGTTTGAGTCCTGGGACTTGAATTCTGGTTTTATCAACTTACTAAACACGTGGGATTTGGCAAGTGACTTTAAGTCTATATGTATCAGATTTTATGAAGCAACAATAACAGGAGCTGAGTAATAGTACATATCTCTTTGGGTTGTTTCAAATGATTTGACAAAGATAAAGCATATCTGGAATCGAAATAAAGAATTCAGTGTCTTGACTTCTTGTCAGCTAAAATGAAAATAAAATCACCTGACAAGTGATAATCACTTTTTATGATGGTCGAGATTAGGTTTTTTTTTAATTTCTAGTTGATGCTTATGCAGCAGATGCTGTTGAACCTTTTAATTTTTTGGTTCTCTAAAAGAATATAATGATCTGTAAACACTTGCTAAGGTGCTACTAAGAGGACCCTGTGATATTTTCATGGTGTGTGTGAAGAATTCACTGTCAATGTGAATAATTTCACCTGCAAATTTATGTGTTTAATAATAATGTGTTTAAGCTGTCTTAAGCATAATAATATGGTAGAGCACCTGGATTTGCCACATCTGTATTTCTTGGAGGACGTCAGGTCACCTAATCTCTAGTTTCTCCTTGAGGGAGGTTTTGCTCATGAACCCTCTCCTCTCTTCCACTATGTGGTAGGTCTTCTTGTTTCAAGTTCTCAGAGCTCTATTTTCTGTTTTTTAGTAATTTTTTTTAGCTTCTAAATTGTACTTTTGAAGTTTTTTGTGTGTAATTATTAGTTTAAAGTCAGAATTCAGGCCATAAGTGCATGGAGTGTGTCTCTGTCTTAATTACTTGTTATTTCAAGATTCAAAATCTGAGACCTAGTAAACAATCAACAAATATTTTGTAAAATAAATGAATGAAGTGATGTTGTTATTCAGCACATATCGAACAGTGCAACATAGTACTTACTAGTATAGACTCTGGAGGGAGAGAATCTTAATTTTGAGTCTTTCTTCCATTTTCTATAGATAAATTTCCTCTCAGACAGTTACTTCATCTTTCTGATACTCATCATCCTCATTTGGAAAAGGGATATAACAAGAATCTATAACCCACAGAACGATTGTGAAGCTGAAGTGGGATCATGTACCTAAAGGGCTCAACACAGTTGCCAGTGGCTAGGAAGCAATATACAGTGAAAATTATTTTTAGGGTTATTATTGAACAGATTATTATTAATATACATTCAATCTTCACTCATCTTCATTAATATGAAATAACCTTCTCTATCCAAACCATTATTGGTTTGTATTTAAAACATCTTTCTCTAGAAAATGTTCTGAAAGTCGATTTCTCTTTTGTTAAATTTATCTATTCACTGTGAACTAAGTCAATTTGGTCTCCCATGATTGTTAGATTCTTCAGATGGCGCTATTTCGGATGGCCTGAAAGACTTAAAGACTGAAGAGAACTACCTACCCAGTAACAGGTTGAATGTACCAGTGAAGGTAGGGCTGGTCCCAATCCGCCACATCTGCCTGAGTTGACAGCAAATGGTATAAGAACAGTCATAATATCTGTTCATGTGAAGCATGATGAAGTCTCAGCTCCCTGTCCTTCAAAGCACTCTATGGCACCTTACAAGAAGATCCACATGAAGCAGATGAAACAATTTTCTAGCGTCAGAATTCGACCAGGAAGAAACTACAGAATCAGAAAGAAACTACAGAATGCTGTTTTGTGGTTCATCTCAGGGCCAGGATAAATCTTGTCCTCTGGATACTTCTCCAAAGAGAAGAGTTCTTTGATTTTAAACCTTGTTTATGCAAAAGCACTGGTGCTTGATTAATATCTTTAGACAATCCACAAATCTTAAACATCAGTAATTTCATCAGTGAAAATGATTTCTCACATGGCTTTACACTGATTAGTAAACTGTCTGGTTCTAACCAGAAAGAAAGGGAGTTGACTTGCTTTTAGGGCCTGCTTTTGGAGTTTTGAATGAAGACTTTAAATAAAGTCTCTCAAATTCTTATTACTCTCTAACTCGCTCACCCATATTAGCTACTCAGTGGGTGCATTCGAATCAAAACTTGCAAACACAGCATTTTCTATATCTAAATATTTTAAAGTAAATTAAAGCAATATAATATGTTCAGTAAATCATTTCATATTAAATGCTTTGTATCCTGTGGTTACTAACTTACCCTCTCTGTGCCTCAGTTTGCATCTATAAAATGGGAATAATAATAGTAATTACCTTCCAGGGTTGATGTGAGTTTTAAATACGTTAATACCTACTAAGCACTTAGAAAGGTGTCAGGCCTATACCAAGTGTTCAATAAATTTTGGCAGTTGCTTTTAGTATTACCATTATTATCATTTTATAATTATTAATGTTTATTGAGAATATAAGCAGATTTTTAAAAAATTATTTGGATTTTAGGTTGTAGTTCTTTTGGACAACAATATTTTCCTCTCAGATCTCAGGATCCCTTTTTCTTGCATTACTTAATTCTTTCTTGTTTGCTTTGTTTGCTTTACCCATTTGCCCACTGATGAATAAAAAAGAAATCTCCCTAGAGAGTATGGTCAGGCTGTGTGGATTACTCACAGCTTCTACACAAAACATTCCTGGACTGCTCAGGCAAGTTGCCAGAAAACTAAGAACTCCCTAGGAAATCAAATTTCCCCTCTCAGCTTGGAAGTAAGAGTGCAGGTTGGTATCTGCTGTTCTTTGCCTGGTTTCCGGTTCCACTGAAGCAAGAAACAAATGCCAATTTCCCTTTTAGGTATGAGACCGGGTTTTAAGCCTCCAGGTCAGAAGCTCCCAAACATGGCCCCTAGCTCAGACTTAGATATCAGAATTACTTACTTATCCTACACAGTGCTTTTGTTTTTGTTGCAATTGTTTTGTTTTTTGTAATTTAAGTCATTTAAAATTTGGAAGATTTTCTATTAAAACCCACATTTCAGATTTCTCTTGAAATATCAGAAGATATAATAAATAGAGGCCGCCCCCTTCCATGTGTTCTCCAATTTGTCCCAATGTTTCCACTGCTCATGGACTCCTCTTCACATGGTCAAGTGGCTCCTGCCCTTTATATCTGTAGTTTTGCTCTTTCATTTCTTCCAGTACAGATATATTTTCTGTAAGTCTACCTGCATCTGTACTCACTCTTCTGTCTTCCTTAATGCTATATAGTAAAATGTCAGACTTCTATATATAACCAACCCTCTACTTTTGCCCTAAATTTCATTCTCTTTTTTGCATACTCAAATATTCTGCACTATCAGTTTTTCCCTCTCAACTGGCTTATGTTTATCGGCATGCAAACATGCAGTAATATTTCCCTTCTGTAAAATACTTCATTGTGTTCATATCCTACATTAAACTACTGCCTCATTTCCCTTTCATAAGAAAATTCTAACTGGCTAGTGCATGAGTTGTCTCTCCTCCTTCTCTTCTTATTCCTTTCTCAAAGCCATTTCAATCAGGTGTTTTTTTCCCTCTACTCCACTGAAACCACTCTCGTCACCAAAGTCACCAATAATTTCCATCTTAGTAAATCTGAAAATCAATGATCTGTTGTTACCAGACATCTCATCAGCATTTGACAAGTTATTCAATAATCTTTGTATTACTTTCTTTTGTTGGTTTCCATGACACCAGATTTTCATGTTTTTCCTCCTGACTTATTGACCCATTTCAAGCTCCTTTGAAGGGTTATTCTCATCTTATTGTTTCATTTCCCATCCATATTTAATGTCCTATATCTCATTTCTCATGTCTCTTCACTGATCAGACTCACGTCATAGGCTTTAAATATTCTTTTCCATAATGATGACTCTCAGAATGCGGTAGCCTCAAACATTACCTTGAATTCTGCACTTATATGACCCAGACTAATTCAATATCACCACTTGAATACAGGTCAGGTTCTCAAGGACACATGTCGAAATTCAAACTCTTTGACTTCTTCTTCAGACCTGAACTTGTCTCAACTTTCTCCATCTCGGTAAAAGTAATCATTCCTGACTATTTTTTTTTCCTCATACCTGATGTATAATCTCTCAGCAAGTCTTCTGACACTCCTTTCAAGAGATGTATCTGATTCTAACCACATCTTGCTATGGATCATTACTAAAACTTTAGGAAAGACTACCATCATCTTTCAGGTAGACTATAACAATAATAGTTACTTAACAAGTCCCACTGTTGCTACTTTCACTTTCCTAATCAATTCTCCACCACAGTGACCTTTATAAAAGTTAAACCATATCATGTTATGCCCCTTGTTTAAAATCATCAGATGGTTTCCTAACACTCATTTGATCAAATCGCCTCAATTTGCCTGAGACTTCCCTAGATTTAACATGAAAGTTCTACATTCCAGGAACTCCCTCTGTCCCAGGCAAACTGAGATAGCTGGTCACCCTACCTCTATACAGGATATCATGTGCAGAATAAAATAAAATCAGATGAAATAAAAATCCCTACCATTCGTTAGGTCAGCTACTTTATCTTGCATCTGCCATTCTCTTGGACTTCATCACCCATTGCTCACCTTATTCTAGCCACATTGGCCCTCTGTTATTACTCAAACATATCAAACTTGTTTCTGCCTTAAATGTTTGTTTCATAATTGAATAAATCTAATGAAAAGTAGTAAAGCAAAAGACAATTATGATGGTGACATGTTAAAAAAATAACGTTTATATTTCTTTGTGGAAAATGAGAATTATTTCTATTCATTTACTATAGAAACATCCATCTACTTTGCTAATTTATATTATCAGTCTGATCCCAGTAGCATTTGAATTTTCAACTCCTGCTTTAAGCTATACTAAGCTGCTCAGTACATGGAGGCTTGCTGTATTAGATGGATTAATTTCAGAAAGAGAGAAAGCCTAAGCTATGTCTGGCAATCAGTTTTTAAGCAGTTAGTAGAAGCTTTTAATTGGCTAAGAGAGTATAGTTAGAAAGAGAACTATATTTTCTATCAGAGACATGGGTCTTAGTCTTGGTTTCACCACAATCTAGTTATATGATCTTTAATGAATCTCTTATTCTCAGACGTTATGTTTTTGGATCCTTATTTCTTTAATGAATCACTTATTCTCAGGTGTTAGGTTTTTGTTGTTGTTTGTTTGATGATTGGTTGGTTGGTTATTGTTATTTAATCTGAAATGAGCAAGTTGAGTCATAAAGTTGTCTTTCAGCTCTACAATTTTTAAATGTTAGATTCTCTTTGGCTTTTCACCATATGCTATGCATTCGTAGTCTCCAGATACAATGATAATAAGTGCATAATATACAGTATGTGAATCTAATCTATTATGGATGCCACAAATCTGAGAAAAATAATACTAACTGCATGGTGCCCCTCACCAAAACTAGGCAATATTTTTTGCATGCTTTTTAAGGAAATTATTCAGTGAAATTCAAACTGGTTAAAATTATTCATGTCATCAAGATTTTAGCACTTCCTTGGGGCTCTGCTTCCCTGTCACTGTTGAGCAATTTTTTGGATAGTAAGATAAAGTTCCCTTTGCACAATTTCCTCCTATTTCTTTTCATTATTCCCTTTTAGATCAGACAGCCTCTTCCTTCCCATCTTGGTGCTTATAGTCCAAAGATTTTGTAGTGATGTGCCATGTCTTAGCAACTTTCCAAGCTAATTTAAGCTAAGCTTAGCAATTTTCTAAGCTAACCCCTGGAGCTTCATGGAAATTTTGTTGCTTGCATTTTGCCAGAGAGGTAGAATGTAAATCAGATTATTAATATTTCAAATCTAGCTTCATAATGCCATACTTAAAATTCTATTTTTCTTATAAATAGAATAAATTCTCTTACATATTCCATTTCTAAATGGTAAATATTCTAAGGAAGCTGAAAAGTCATATCTCCTGCTGTGTCATTTTTCAATGCAGGATGGAAAGGAATTGTCACCTAGCTGGTTCATAGTTTGATGCTTCGGAAAACCAACCTAACTTACATTTTTTTTTACGTTTCTATTTCACGTTATGCATATGCTCCTAATTCCCCCTTAACTACAAACTTTGCTTATTTTTACGCTCCCTGAAATATAATTTTTCATGCTATTTAATATTAATACAAGCCTCTCTCCTCCTAGGTGTTCAGCTCTCCATGGGTATTTCATTACGTTTTACTTATTTTATAAACTCTGCCCAATCATTTGTATGAGACTCACTTTTTCCTTCCTTCCTGTGAAGAATAAAGAGAGTTGTCTGTCATCAGAAATCTTTGTGAACTTATGTCCTGGCTGTTTTGCTTTTTAAGAAGACAGTAATTCTCAGTCTTAATACAGCATCTTTCATTTTATAAATCACTGTTTTCAAAAATCATCTAACTGGTGTTTATATAGTATGTGTTAAAATAATTATATGGTGTCACACATTTTCAAATATATACAAATTAAGATTATAACCGACTATATGCAGCAATTGAATGTAAATTACTCACCTTTCTTGCAATGGTTAATCTTGTTATGGCCCAGCCACAGATATGTCATCCTTTGGACCTCCTTTGCTGCTGTTGGATGGTAGGGATCTTCAAATAGGCTTATGTTGCAGTCATCCTTCTTTCAGGACAGAGGCAGTTTTGAGTGTATCTGGAAAGAGATAGAACTTAATAAGTGTTAGTTTCCCATCTATTCTGAGCAGAGACTGAAATGTATTCTGTCTCCTAGGACTGACTCTCTCTGGTAGAATTATAAAAATTATATGTAATTTAATAGGTCACAGGATAAAGACAAAATTCTCTTATTTTGCCACTGTGTGAAATTATGAATGGTGTTCATGCTGTCTGTATTCAGTTTGGGGAGAGAAAAAACATGTATACAAATGATTAAAATCCAGCGGATGAATTGGTTCTAAAGGTATGAGTGGAATGTATTGAAATTGCAAGATAAAATCATAAATAGTGCCTTGCAAGTTCAGTATTTACAAAACAAGCTAATATTTGAGCATTAAAGTTTGCATTCCAGAGAGGGAGAATAGTATGAATAGAACCAATTCTGAATAACTGAGTAAAGTCAAAGATGTCAAGCAGCAAGAAAATGAAAGTGTCTTAAGTTTGTGCAAGTGAACTATAATATTTTAATTATACATATGCTCTTAAATACAAGGAAAACCTAAACACAAAAAAAGTGTGGCAACTACAGAAGTTTTAGGACCTCTGTTATTTATAACTGAACTATATATTCCTATATTTTTTTTATTTTCTATTTATTTATTCAGTGTCTCATCAGCCCAATTCCAAATTCCCTGGTGAATAATCTAATTAACTCAGTTTGAGAAAAGTGATCCTCTTCGTAATTTCTTCAGCTCTGTTCTTTGAAGAGAATTTGAGAGAAAGCATTTTCTTTGAAAATGAAATAGCTTGGGGACATGTACGGCAGACTGATTTGCTCCTTAGAAGGAGGGTAGTGACAGATAATGAGACTGGAAATTTAAATATTAGTGAAAATATGAAAAGCTGTTATTCCAGATACTATTGCTGTGTAACAAACCACCCTAATCTTAGTAGTATAAAACAACACACATTTTTTATGCTCACGTAATCTATGAGTTAGGAATTTGCATATGGGACTTTAGGAAAAGTTTGTTTCTATCGCATGAAGTCTAGGGTCTCAGTCGGGAAGACTCATTGGCTGAAGATGACTTGATGACTGGGGGCTAGAATCATCTGAGAGCTTCTTCACTTATTTGACTTATGGTTGATGCTTACTGTGGCCTGGGACCTTGGCTGGAACTGCCAATCATAACATGTACATGTGGCCTCTCCATGTGGTTGCATGGGCTTCTTTATTTGTTATTTTGATGAAATAAAAAATTTAAAAGAGAATTAAACTTGAGAAAATGTTTACAAGAGGAAACATATATGAAAAATAAAAGTTACTAAGCAATTTTTTGAAGTTCTTTAAAAATTAGTGAGAAAGTGATGAACTCCAAATAGAAACTAAAGTGCTTTAAGAAAAGAAAAAAATTACAAATATCTGTTAAGTGCATGAAAAAGTATTCAATTTCCCTGACATGTAAGGAAATGCAAGTAAAATAAAAAATAAGATAGCTTTTCCTGCCTATCGGCTTGGCAAAAATGAAAAATTGTGAAATGCCTCCAGTTATCAAGAGCATAAAGAAAAGAAAACTCAGATTACTATTAGTGAGAGGACAAACATATAAATTTTCTGAAAGATAAGTCTGGAAAATGTATTATAATTTAAACTGTGCATAATCTTCAGCACAGCTTTTTAAATCTAGAAATGTATTATCAAACAACCGTGAAGATGCATATAAAAGGTTATTCAAAATAACGTGATTTATAATATTGAAAAATTATAAACAATTTAACCTTCAAAAACTAAAAAAATTGGTCAAATAAAATAGAGAATTGTTATATATAGAATCATTAAGATAATTGTGTAGATTTATTTTCATTGACATAATAAAATGTCTAAGCCTTAATGATGGAGCGGAAACACTAACTTACAAAATATGGGCTAATTTTTGTTTATTGCTTATTGAAAGATGTAATGTATGTTCAAATGAATAAAAAAGCAAAAGAAGTTTAAAAACATCTTATCCAATAAACACATATTTGAAAAAAATGCCAACATTTAATGTTAGATATAAAGAAATAGTCATGTATTCATTTACTGAACAAATATTGAGTGCTTATTTTGTTACAGATATTTTTCTCTGTACTGAAATATGCAATAAAGAAAGGAGACAGAGCCAATACTTGAAAAGCTGTGTGGGTGTGTGTGTGCCCATGCAGGTTCTCCTCTTCTCCAACTCCAGAAGGAAGTCGAATATCACAAGATGTATTTTTTCAGCTCTTTGATTCAGAGAATGGGCAGAGGAGGAAAAGGGAAAGGTTTAAGGAATGATAAGTAAATTAATTTACATATTAAAGAACTAAGAGCAGAAGGTGTTGGTTACAGAACTAATAGTTCCTGGGATTCAAAGAAGTTTTTTCATTGTTTTGAGAAGAAAGACATATTTAAAAAGCTGGAATTGGTGTTGGCAGAGGATGGAAGGAATAAAAAAAGAATTTAAAATTCTTTTTAAATTAGGAATGTTGATGACTTTGTGTGCCTTTTAAGATGTTTAATAAATGCAAATAAAGGATTCATATTATTTTTTCAAGTTAGTTTGTGTTCTATTGCATGGTTTATAACTACTAGAATATACACGGACCATGGAGTGCTGAGGAATTTCAATCTAGTCAAGGAGTCAGAAGATGCCTCATTGAAATTATCATGTCTAAATTCAGATTTAAAGATGAGTATATAGAAGAAGGCAGAGATTTGAGGAAAAAGGATCCACATTTTAAAAGCCATAAGGTAAGTCTGTAAAGTACCTTAAATCAAGTAAAATAAATCTATTCTGTTGAAGCATTCAGAGATACAAGTTCCAGTTGAAGGAGACTATGGTTTAGGAAGTGAACAGAACCTGATATACAATTTAGAGACAAGAATTTTAACACAGCATTGAATTAGACTGGATGCCTTTATCCTGGGCCTAGGCAGAGACCTGGAATTTGGCTTTCCAGAAAAAAAAAGGGAGGAGGGGGGAGATAAAAGCTTAGAGCTAGACAAGCATTTTTCAACCTTGTATAGAGACTAGATGGAGAGATATTCTGTGTAAGTGAATTAGTAGATTCAATATTGTCAAGATGTAAATTCTACCCAACTTGATCCATAGATTAAGTGTAATCTCAATCTAAATCCTAGCAAGATATTTTGTAAACATAGACAAACTTATTCTAAAGTTCATATAAAAAAGGCAAAGACTTAGAATAGCTAACACATACTAAAGAAGAAGAAAAAAAATTGCAGAACTCACAATTCCTTATTTTAAGATTTACTATAAAGCTATAGTAATCAAGCCATTATAATTTTAGCTAAAGAACAAATACTTAGAGCAAAGGAATAGAATAGAGATACACAAAAAAATAGACCTGCAAGTGAAATAAATTGAAATTCGACAAAGGTGAGAAGGCAATTCAATGGATAAAGGATAGTCTTTTCAACAAATAGTGCTGGAACTTTGGATGCCCATATGCAAAACAGTGAATTTAGATACAGACCTTTCACCTTTCACAAAAATTAATTCAAAATATATCACAGATCTAAATGTAAAATACAAAATTATAAAACTTCTCAAGGAAAAAAGGAGAAAATCTACATGACCTTGTGTTTGGTGGTGATGAGTTTTTAGGTAAGTCACTATAAGCATAACCTATGCAAGAAAAAAAATTGATAAACTGGACTTTAATAAAATTAAAAACTATGCATCAAAGGATATAAGCAACAAAGTGAAAAGGCAACCCATGGAATGGAATAAAATGTTTGCAAATTATTTATTTGATAAAATGTTAGTATCTAGATTATATTTTTAAATTCTTATAATACAACAACAAAAAAATGAACAACACTATTTCAAAATGCACAAAGGAGTTAAATAAACATTTCTTCAAAGAAGATATACAAGTGATCAATGAGCACATGAAAAGGTGCTCAACATTACGAATTAATAGGAAAATGCAAATCAGAAGCCACAATGAGATACCACTTCACATCCATTAAAATGGCTGCTATCAAAAGTACAAAACAAAACAAAACAAAACAAAAGCTAAAATCAGAAAAAAACATTAGTGAGAGTGTAGAAAAGTTGGAACATTTGTGCACAGTTGATGAGAATGAGAAATGTGCAACCTCTATGGAAAACAATATAGAGGTTCTTCATAAAATTAAAAATAGAATTATCATATGATACAGCAATTCCCAAAAGAATTCAAAGCAAGGACTCAATGAGATATTCATACACCCATCTTCATAGCAGCATTATTCACAATGATTAGAACATGAAAGCAACCCAGGTGTTTATCACAGATTAATGGTTAAACAAAATATGTAATATACATACAATAGAATATTATTCAGCCTAAGAACAAAGAAATTCTGACATTTACTACAACATGGATAAATCTTGAAGATATTATGTTAAGTGAAATAAGCCAGTCACACAAGAACAAATACTTTATAATTCAACTTACATGAGATATGGAGAGTAGTCAAATTCATAGAGATAGAGTAGAATGGTAGTTGTCAGGAGATAAGGAAAGGAAAAATAGAAGTATGATTTAATGTGTACAGAGTTTCAGTTTTGCAAGATGAAAAGAGTTCTGCAGATGGATGGTTGTACAACAATGTGAATGTACTTAATGTTATATGCATTTTATCACAATTAAAAATAATTTAAAAATTAAAAACTTCTCTCCTGTGAAAGACATTGTTATAAGAATTAAAAGGCAAGCCACAGATTCAGAGAAAATATTTACCAAACATATATCTGGTAAAGTACCTGTATATGAAATATACAAACAATTCTTAAAACTCAACTACAAGAAAATATACAATCCGGTTTTTCAAAGGGCAAAAAAAATGAACACGCGCTTCACCAAAGAAGATATACAGATGGAAAATATGCATATGAAAGATTCTCGATGTCTTATGTCATTAAGGAAATGCAAATAAAACAATGAGATGCCACTACATACTATTAGAAGGGCTAAAATCAAAAAAAATTTTTTTGGAAATACCAATGACTGACAAGGCTATGGAACAAGACCTCTTGATCTTTGCTGGTGGTAATGCAAAATGCTAGACTCAGAGATAGTTTGGAAGTTACTTACAAAGTTGAATGGATTCTTACACAGTCCTGCAATCACTCTCCCAGGGTATTTATTTACCCAACTAAGTCCATGTAGGGAATATATAAACTACACACTGACGACACCCTGTCTTGTTCTCAACAAAACAGAACCCAAGCCTTTGTCTTACATGGAGATGAGACCAAACTCACCGTATCCACAAAGTGCAGAAATTTTGACGAAACTAGTATAAAACATAGTCCCAACAGGTGACTCAGTAAGGGTCTGGTAACAATGAAACTGCAACACAAAATTCACAAAATTCAAGGAAAGTCCAATTCTTTAAGAGAAAAAAAACTCACTGAGACAAGCTCAGGAAAAGCCATAATAGGATCATTCATACTGAAGAAATATAGATCAAAGAGATTGAAAACAGATTTTAAAATAAGTCATTTAAAAATATTCAGAGAGATCAAGGAAACAAGAGAATCTATCAAGGATAAAGATTTTATGAGAAAAATAAAACTCAAATGTATTTGAAAAGGAACCAAATGGAGATTCTGGAAATGTAAGTAATTGCTTAAATTTTTTAAAAAAATTAATAGATATACTAAACTGCAGGCTACTAAGAGGTCAAACCAGATGAGATCCGAAAATGCTTCATTGAAATAGCAAAAGAGACCACTTGAAAAGGTAGTGAGAGTAGAAAGAAGTGGAGAAATTTAAGAAGTATTTAGAAAGTAGAATCAACGAAATTTGGTGAAGAATACTTAAGCCTCTAAAAAAATTTATTCCTGACAGAAGAGAGACATTGTGGTTATAGTTTAAGCTGATGTGATGTGGTAACTTCATAATACCTGATCTATGGTAAGCACTCGATAAATGCTGTTGTAGTTTTATTATGTTGTTGTTATTTTCATTTTATTATTATTATCATTAAAGTTGATCAGCAACGGTTGAAAGGTAAAGGAGGTGGTGAGTCTTCTAATATGTTAAGGAACATGGAGCCTATTTTTGTTGCCTTCCATTGTCAAAAATATTTCACAGGACAGGTTGGCACCACAGAGCTGCTCTGTTTCAATCACATTACAACAACAACCAAAAAAATGGACTGAAACATGAAATAAACCAGATAGCTCAAAAAAATATACATCACTGTATGTAATAAATGACCAAATCAGCATGGGAGAGACAGGCTTTTTAAATCAATGGTGCTGGCATAGCAGCAGTAGCAAAGAGCGATGAAATATTATTATCATCTCACAATGCTGACATAATTTTAGGAATTCAAAAGGCACCTGGGAAAACATTTGTAACAAAATTAAAGAGATGCGGTTTTAGATATTCTTTTAAAAATAAGCAGATGTGATATTATGGGAAAATTCTCATCAAAATAAGAAATAATTTTCATGGGAATATGCAATGCTCTACGCTGTGCAATAAAATAAGCATGCTTTTGCATTGTTGGGGGAAGAATAATATTCATAGCTTTAAAACCTTGTCAGCAAGTTTTAAGAGGCCTACGAACATTTATACTTTTTAATATTTTAATTCAAGTCCCAAGAATTTATTCTAAGAGAATTGTAGAAACAAAGAACTATGTGTATTTCAGTGTTATAAAAGCAAAAACACTGGACACAGTCTAAGTAGTTGATCGAAAGGTAGTGGTTGTAATACACAGTATGGTTACATTTAAATGTTATATGGTCATAAAATTCTATTAACCTATTTCCCATTTGCCCCAAGAATACTTGCTGGCAGCGCTTGCAGCTACATGTTTACCCCAAGATAATTTGTGGATTACAGTCCTAACTTACCCCCAGAGTTTGCCATGAAATAACTCTCTTTTATTATTATTTTCCCATCGCTCTAGTATAGTGATAGGCTTTGGAAGCACATGACATCATTCTATTTACAGTACTCTGTTTTTAGTTGTGATATTTCCATTAACAAACTATAGTAATTCTCAATCGCTGAAAATGTCAAATACTAGAAAACGTAGCATTTCTATCCATGATGTTAACATTGTTCTCAAACAGATGTTAGTCAAAGATTCATTTGATGAATTTGATTTATATACACATTTTCTGTTACATTGGGTTTAGAGACAAATTCTCTTTAGAAATAACTCCTAGAATAGTTTCTATATTTTATTTTCACATTGAAAAATCAGTCATATTTGCTTCAGCCTCAAAGAGTGTGTTTATGTAAAATTAAATTAACACTGGCAGTGCAGCAAGCTACACTATTTTTCCTAAATGGGAAATGGGTTGAAAGCAATTTTTGATAACTGGTGAGTTGATTATTTTCCATTTGCTCCTTATCCTGCCAGATGTAGTCTCTTCCATTCTCTTCTCTGATCTGTCCCTGATCTCATATAGTGATATGCTTTGGAAGCCTATCTGAAAGGCTGACAACTACAGACTGCATCATACAGATTCTTTGCCAGTTCAGCTTCCACTAAGGTCCAAAAAAATATTATGTCTTTCTTTTGTGGCTTCCTTGGGCCTTGTAGCTTCCTGTCATTGCAAGCCTCTGATGCCCCACCATCCCTTGTTTGTTCCTTAATCCTAACCATACTTCTGTATGGAGTCTCTTCATAAAAGTCTCTTCATTTAAACCTTTTCAGTAAATTTCACATCCGATTGAGATGCATATGAACTTCTTATGTCATAAAACTGCATAGTCTGCGTTTAAATATGAAATGTGAAATACGGTTTTGTTGCCGTTATTAGTCATTTTCTTCCTAGGAAGATGGAGTGATTTTTCTGATTGAAAATGTAGGAAAAATAACTAGATGTCCTCCACTCTCCTGTTTTCCCTTGAAGCCAGCCTCTCACAGAGACCATTAGTTTTCCTTCACTCTTCCATGCTAGAAGCCATGCAGGAGCTACGTCTGGTATGATGAAAGAAGACTTGTTCCAAGTTCAGGGCATTCTGTAAACTGATGAAGACTTCCTGATTCTGGGATTCAGGTAGCAAGAACATTTGACTAATATACCTAAAACCATAATCTGCATCCTGGCCTCTAGCAGTGATGAAGGTGATATTTTGGGCCCACATATTTACTCTTTTGTCTTTATTTCTCAAATCATCCAGCAATTATGTGGAAAAGAGGGATGCTATATGCTGATAGCCTTATCAGAAACTTCAACAGGACATGGCTCTACTATAATCATAGGTAAACGTGTATAACTTTTACTGAATATTTAAGCATTCTGGTTGAAGTTTTGCTATATGTTATAATTTCAGATGCTAGAAGGCCTTGCCCCATTCTTAAACAGTCCATGGTAATCTCTTAGAGAATACAGCAGGTCAAACAGCAAAGCAAGCAGAGTGGGGATTATTTGGAGAGCTGGCAACTTTCACATATCAGGACTGTGAATACAGGTATTGAGGTGTATATAGGTGTTCCCTTTCCTCTTATCATTTTAACACTGAAGCACTAAATATGTTGGCAAAGTATCTGGGGCCTATATTATTCTCCTTAAAACTTTATTTTTTACATGACTCAATAAGGCACCATTAAGAGTTAGACAATGAGGCCACACTAATCTAATACATATTTATTCTAAATATCAATATTATAAATTAGAGACACTGTTTTATTTTTATCTTCCCATATCTTAAGCATTAGCCATTTGAATAACTTTGAATCTTTTATTGATAATTCTATTAATGCCACTTGAATAGATCTTCATTTCATGAGTCACTGTGCACCCTTATTTTCTTCTTAAATAAAATAATTTTAATGTAATAATTTTGTGTCAATTTACATTTTATTGTTATTATTAATGCTGTATTTTAATATTATGTTCATTTTGTGATCTATTAATAAAAAATTACTAAAGAGAAGTCATTAATCCATTTATTTTGTATTCTATGAAAAACTAATATATTTTGTTGACAATTTGGCAACAAGAGATCATTTAGCATGGGACATCCCTCAAAACATATAATGAAGCATGATAATTCTATTTGTCTAGAATGGATGAAAGACTATTTATTAATCTTACAAAAATGTATTGAGAACTTATTATGTGTCAAGTACTGTGCTAGTTACCAGGAATACATTGTCTCTGCCTAAATGAAACTTAACAGGAAAGATAGACAAAAGATATACATAAATTAAGTAATCATAAAATAATTACGTGATTATAAACTGTAAAATCACTATAAATAAAAATGTGTAATATGGCCAGCATTGGTAGGAAAATGTAAGACTATTTGGTAGATACCTTAATAATCTCCTTGCACTAAAATTAATAAAAATTTTCAGCCTCCAAATTTTACCTCTCGCCTCTAAGTTAAATCACCACAAGAATTTACAGTACTTATAATAAACTCTTTCTTTAAAATTTATCCAAAGACAATTATATGGGGAAAATTTTTAAAAATATTTTAGGCATTATAATCTAGAAATCAGAATACCTAACCTCCACCGCTGATCTTTTCTTCCCCCTTCACCCCAACTCCAATGGGAGCCTTCAGAAAGTAATTTTGCCTCTGTGGACCTCAGTTACTTTGCTTGCGACATGAGGTTGTTGGGCCAGATCCTCTTGAGGACTACACGAATCTAAATAATTTCTGATTCTATAACTTAATAGAAGTTCTCTTATTACAGAGTAAGCTTGTGTCTGTAGAGGTTTCCTGTTGTATGGAAGCTACAGGAATATTGATATTAATTGAAAATATAGAACAGATCCCTTCAGTCCTTCATTAAAATTATATGTAACTGTGTAGAACTACTACATGAGGTATAAACAGTAATTGCTTTTTTGCTTTGAATATAATAACTGATTTTTCTGGGACATAGTTTCCTAAAGTTCTATCTGTTCTCTAACAGAAGTTGGTGTGGAATATACTAAAAAATGACTAGAAGCTAAATTAAATCAGTCTATGTATAAAAAGTAGCCACCCAGAAGATTTTCCTTTTCTCTACTAGACACAATATCTCATTTTGTGTTGTATTATTCAGTTTTTGCTGCAGTAACAAACCACTGAACTTGGAGTTTAAAACAAACAAACAAACAAACAAACAACTTTTTTTTTTAATGATTTTATGCCCACTATATCTTGACCCAGCTGGACTCAGATGAGCTTGGTTAAAAATAACTCCAGGATCGTGTTTGGGTTCATATTTATTCCATGTATTTCTTGTTCTGGCACCAAGACTGAAGAAATAGTGACTAAATGGGGTACGGTTTCAATACCAATGCCAATAGTGCAAGAGGAAACAGAAATTCATGATGGTTCTTAAGCCTCATTTAAGAAAGGTCACACTGTCTCTTCTGTCCCCATTTCACTGAGAAAGCAATCACCTGGACAACCTCAAAATCAATGCAATGGGGAGGTATGCTCTGCCCACGTGATAGGGAGGAGAGAATGAAATGCTAAACAGTATCAAGTCTACAACAGCTGCTCCACACTCACCCATAGCACAGTTCACATCACATAGTGGACGTTTAATTTTTTTGAGGAATTTATAAATTTAATAACATGTTTTCATCTTCCCAAAATAATCCATGTTCTCTTGTTTAACTTTGAAATATAATTTTTTTCCCTTAATATCATAATAATATCTTAATACTTTAGTTTCCCCAAATTCAACATGGGCCAGGAAACAGTTACCATTATTTTCCAAGTTCTGAGTTCAGTAGTTATCATGTAGTCAATGCTCAAGAAATATTTTTCAGATGACTAAATAAATGAATCCATAAGCCAAATATTATGTTTTTATTTGTTTGTTTCAAGAATTTTTTTACAAACAATAAAACTAAGGTTGAGATTTAGTAAGTAGTGATTCCTAAGGCATTGTAGTATTGCTTTCTTTATAAATCAAGAAAGTGTTTACTCTCTTTTGTGAAGTCTGCTTAAATCTTATAGTATGCTGGTTGGAAATAGTTCTAGAAGGCAAATATACCCTACTGTGGTTACATGGGCATGATGGAAATGGTCCTATAGATCAGTAAATTTCAACTCATTCTCTTAGGGCAATATCATTATCTTAAAAATTAATATTCACTATCTCATGGAGATTTCTTATTTTGATGTATTAGCCTTTACTTTTCATTAAAAAGTACTTTACATGTACCTATTAGACCCAAACTTCTGTTTGATATACAAAGTAAATATAAGAAACAATATCTCTTGTTCAGAGCTTGCTATCTGGTTGAGTAGATATGCTATATTCCAAAATAGCTACAGCAATATCTGTGAGTACCAAATGGGTAAAACATAAAATTATAGGAATTCAGATAAGGGAGATAATCCCCCACAAGAATGACGAGAAAAACCTCATGAAAAAAGTAGAATTTAACTCAACCTTAGAAATGAAGTAGGATTTTCATAACTGAATTAGAGAAGAAAGATATTTCTGGAAGAAAGAATATAATAAGTGAAAAAGTAAAAGGTATCATCCAGCAACTTCAAGAAAGTCAGAGTAAAAGTTACGTGCAGGAAAATAACTAGAGACAAGTTTGGAAAAATAGGTAGAGAACAGATTGTGGATGACATAAAATGATGAACAAAGGAATGTCAGTTTGATTTTGTAAGCATTGTAAAGGCATTGAAATTTTTCACTAAGGAATGTATCATACTGAAAGTGCATTTTTAAGACCACTAATTTGATGATAATATAGACAATAGATTTGAGGAGAATATCCTAATGGCAATTTAGGAGAATATTTTAATCATCAAGTTATGAAATAATTACTTCTATGCTATGGCTATGTGTGAGAAAGGACTACATAGTGTGTACGAAGTCAGTTGTATTGGACCCAAAACAAAGAGCATTGTGGCCAGGATTTCATTCATGGCCCCAGAATTCAGATGGGAGAAGACCGAAGCCAGAGAACTGAAAGAACATAGAGTGAGCTAAGTCCTGCAATCTGAAAATGGAAACAAGTTCAAGCGTAAGGGTTAGCTACTCCAGAGATTAGCATGATTCCTAAAGTATGAATACATCTAAGAGTCACAGCTCAGGGACAGCATACGAGTATCATTAGCCAGATTCTAAACCGAATAGGGCATCTAAATTACACATTCTAGAAGACAAACATCATAAGTTCATTTTTTTTAAAAACAGCTAATATTGGACAGAATTTATTAAGTGAATAAATTGAACTAATATTGCCCATTCTAGACCCAACAAAAGAGAATTTTTTTTCATTGGGGAGTATGAACAATTCAAAATGGTGTTTGTAGAAGCAATGAAATGGTCACATTTGCTGTCACCTTGCAGTACAGCCTGAACATAGACAGTCTATGCACCTGAGCACTAGGACTAGAAACAGAAGGGACCAAGCAATGGTGATTCACTTCAGGGAAGTGAAACTTGCACAGTCCATGTTGAAACTGAATTCATAAATGCCTATCGAGTGAAGGATAACTTGCACGGTCTTTGACATCCAGTCATTTATTCTTCATCAAAGAAAGGCATGTTCTATATTTTAAATCTTATTCAGATTATGCGATTTTGAAGTTTTCCATTCTTACTCTAGCAATTTTTTTTCCTGTAGTACGATTTCTAACATGAAGAAACAAATATGCTAGTAAACAGAGAAACAGAGACAAGAGTGTTGTGGTAGTAACGAAAGAGAGAAGGGGAGGGAGAGAAAGAGAAAGCTTCTGGATTAGCTTAAAATAAAATCATTAATAAAGATATAATAAAAGCACAATTTGAAAATATGAAAAAATATATCTAAGATATATTTCCTTCTCAAAAAGATACTTCTAAAGATGTTTTGTTTGTTTATGGATTAGGATATTATCACAATGTAGACTATTACCAAGTGATGAATCTTTTCATCCATGATTGTGTTCATTTGTTGTACGATTTATAACTCCAGTATACAGAATACTGTCTTCTATGTCACGGAGGGGAGATTTTAGATCAGTACTGTGCCTTTGTTCTTTGAAAACTGTCAGAAGATACTTAAAAAAATAATGTATGTACTACTTGCCTTCAGGTGTCAAGATACCAAAAATTAGATTTCTTCTTGTTTGTAAACTGAAAATTTTCAATGTGGGAGATCTAAAAACACAAGAGTTCGGTGGCAAGAGAAATCATTAATTATTAATTGATCAAAGAAATACCAAAAAAGCAAAACATAACCATAGCAGTAGATTTCAAATATGTGGGCATCTACCAGACATCAACTAAAAGAGCAATACATCTGTAGTCACCATCACTCCTATCACTCCTACTCACCATCACTCCTACTCACCTACCCATTCTCTACACCTACTCGATCTCCAGAACACCTCTTACTTGTAATAATCACTGCTATTTGGAGTTGTTCTATCTCAATCTTATAATTCTTTTCTTTTTGATCTCTCCTTTGGGTTTATTTTTCCAAATGCATTAAGTGTTAGTGTTAACAGTGGATGGAGATGCGGTGCACATGTAAGGAGGGTTTTATGTAAGAGAAAAATTAGGAAACGTACCGATTTCAAGATGAAATTGTTGCTTTCTTGCCTCTCAACCCTGACCTCAAAGCCCACCAGCAGCAGCATTACTGCTCCACAAATAGGAGTTGTTCTCAAAAACATACTAACTATGAGTTAGTAAATAAATAAGAAAAATCTAATAAACTCTGCCTTGTTGAAACTGTCATCTGCTAAGATAGTTATGTGAGACAGAATCTCCTGTGGAACTTATGAAAAATACAAACGGTGGTGGGGGGATCTACCCCCATCAGAGATTCTGATTAAGAAGGTCTGGTGTAAAGACCAGAAATCTAAATTTTTAACATGCACCTCAGGTAATCCTGATGCATGGCTTACACAATGAAATCATTATTCCAGAAATTATCGAAATAAATACTTCTTTGCCTTAATTTAACTAACAAAGAGTAATTGATAGCAGAATTGATAGTAATGAAGATGCAGAGAATAAAGCTGAGGACCAAAGAAGAAAATGCAAGGAAAGGTTAGACCTCTTCCTCAAATGTCAGGACCTCAGATTTCCTAAAAGTAAGAGAAGTAATTGAGTCAAGAGAGCTAAAAAACACATTTCTTTTAGGTTCCTGCCATATACACTAAAATATATTAGGTCCCATTCATTCTCATTTTCAGCCCATAACTGCCTACTTTTCCAGTTCTTTCACTATCGTTATCATTTACTACTTTGACAAACCCAATTCCTTGGTCACCCTTTTCTCCATGTCTGTAAGCTTCTATTAGCTTCATTATCTTCCCTAAGATTCTAGTCCCAAAGTCCTTCATTTCACCAAACCTGTTATCAACACCACCCTCGGGTACTTCTTACTGCTGCCCACACTACTTGTTTTACTAAACGCAAGAGCTGGGATGAACCCAAACCTAGTGTCTACCTCTCTACTTCCACCAAACAAAAGTACCCAATCATACATCCTGACGCTGCTACAATATATGATCTTTCCCCTCAACTAGGCTTATTACTCCATAACAATCCTTTTATACTTAAATATAAAAGGATCCTTTTATATTATATTATATTTCTAGTCAATTCTTCCTCTATTTCTATATAGTAGCTATTCAAAATCTTCATCAGTTTGCTTGAAGGCCCTATCAGTTTTCCTAACACAAAAAAACAGAATCCATCACATATGAACTACTTTAACTTTCCATCTCCCTGCACATAAAAGTCCATGTCTGCACTTCTAGTCAAATATTTATATCTTTATCCACAGCTATGTCAACCTTTCCTTATTCCGATATCCCCCCACAAAATAAGTGTTTTTATACAAAGCTAATATATGTATCCCATCTTCTCCAAGACTCATCTTATTGATTTTTCACCCATATCCACTTCTCTTTCTTCTGTTCCTTCTCCTCAATATTTTCATGACTATCCCATATCTTTTTTTAAAAAAAAATGCTTATTAAATTTGCATCATCCCCTAAAACAACCCTTCCTTATCCCCTCACTTTTTTGTTGGAAACTTATGAGGATCTAAGCTCTTTACTTTTTACATCTTCCATTCATTCTTTAACTCTCTAAATTTTGCTCTACTATACCATCTTCTTATTCAAGTTTTGTGGGGTTTTTTTGCTATTTTGCTAGGTTCAGTAATGACCTTCTCATTTACCAAGCCAAGGAGTACCTCTCATTACCTGTTCTACCCTGTGGCATCGATACCAGCTGCTCTTGATGTGCTCTCTCCCTTTGGACTCTATAACAGCAGTTTCCCTGACTTTCCTTTCATTTGGCTTCCTCTTTCATAGAGTTGTGGACATGGACTTTAGAGTAAGACTATTCCCACCACTTACCAACTATGTGAGCTAGCTAACTCTAGTTCCCTCCTCACACAAAAGGGAGATGATAATAATATATACTTTATAAAGTGGTTGTGAGGATTAAATGACAAAATATGTTATAAATAGCTAACAACACAGTGTCTGACAAATAGTAAGTTGGTGTGATAACTGGTGGACAGTGTGGTATTGATCCACATGTTGTATAATTGTTGTTGTCATTGTCGTTGTTACTATTATTATCTTAACTCTTCTTTGTCTCACATTTCTTCAAAATGAATCATTTTTTGTGTTTGTTAAAATATAGATTGTCGAATCTCACCCCAAACCTAACAAATTGGAATCTTTGCAGTGGATCCCAGTAAGATGTATTTTAAGAAGTACCTCAGGTGACTCTTTTGCACATTGAAATTGGTGATCTATTGTCTTATCCCTTTCTGTTGGTGAGAACCTTGGAATCAGCCAAACTTGAGATTAAGAATGAAGACTTGAGAAAATTACTTCTTTCTTAACTTTAGATTTCATATTTATAAAAATAGCTTGTACCATCAACTACATAGGCTTCTTGAGAAAATAAAATTAAATGCTATAAATAAAGGGCCTAGCACACTGCTGTTTACATAGGCCATTTAATAAGAATTAACACCGCATCTTATTTTAATCTTTGGTCAACAGGTGAAAACAGTATGAAGGTAGGTTAGAGAGAAAATCCTATGTACCTACCCTCAAAATATAACCGTTTAAGTCTTTTCCAAGGATACAGCTTTAGTTGCCTTAGTTACTGAGAATTCCAGTAAGTATGACAGTAAATTAAAAGCAATAGACCAAGAAAAAACTGTAAGTATGACAGTAACTTAGAATCAATAGACCAAAAAAAATAGAATGAAGTTAGAATGCCATGTATTATGAAGTAAATCTAAAGTGAATTAGGTCATTTCTGCAGGTAAGTCCCATCTAAAATGAATATTGTTCATGTGCTGAAAATCTCCAGTGTGATCAGCATGATGCTCACTAATATGAGAAATCTAAAGTTTCTTCCAAATTTGGCCTCTATACCCAAGAATCTATTATTTAATTGGGTTAAATGTAAAACACATGAAAATTTTAGATACAAATTTAAACCATATTTTTCTATTAAATTAATATACAAACAGCATTTACCATGTGCAAAGTCATACTATTAGATAGAGGATGTTCAACTGCTTGAATATCTTACAAACAAATATCATAAATGAGATCTTTATAGATAATATAAGGATAACCCAGAAAGGAAGAAAAAATTTTTTCAGAGAGTAGATTAATATGGAAATAACCCCTATCAAGTTTCCGTGTTAGAACTCCTGTAGTACCAAACTTTTAAAATCTCTGCCTGTTTCACTGTTCTGGAGCATTTGTATGATTAAGTTGTATGATTAAGTGCTAAATTAAGTGCACTAATTTCTCTTTCTCTTCTCATCAGTGAAAAGAGAAGAAACATTGCATAAGTCATCATGGAGTGTTCCACTGAAATTTTGGGAACTGAGATGGAACCTGAAGTAAGGTTTAATAGCTGAAAAGAAGACAGGATTGCACTTGGGCAAAGAAAACATCAGTGAAGTGATAGAGGTAAGAATGAATAGGACATGTCCACAGAATAATAAGAAGGCTGGTATAACTTCAGCAGCTACCAAAAGTCATGTTAGAGAAGATGTGCCTAGACGTGAAAAGACTCAGAAGCTTAGCAAGAAATATAAATTTGCTTCCATGAAATTAGGATAATTTTTTAATTTTAAAACAAAACAATAGATAATAAATATTATTTGGTTAGTCATATTCATTTAGTCAACAATTATCTACTGGTAGTTAACATAGTCAAAGAAGAATGCTAGGCATTGCAGGAAACTGCATTAAGCCATAGTATATTATTCTCAATGCCATTTAAAAATTGAGACATAAGATAAAGACAAAAAAATAAGTAAAATCACAGCAAAATATAAATGCTATGAGATTGTATTATGAGATTGTACTATGAGAATGATTGTTCTATGAGAATATTGATTGTACTATGAGAATAAGTAGGTAGTTTATGAATGGTGGCAACTCATGACACTTGGATGAGCCCTTGAAGGATAGATTTTGTAGAGGTAAAGATGAGAGGACTTCTGGGAGGAAAATAGTATAAGCAAAGACAGTTTATTTCAACAAATATTTCGTACCCACTGTATGACAGGTCCTGGATAAATACTAAGTATAGACTTATCACAGCCTCTGCTGTTAAGTGCTTAACAGGGGCAAGCAGAGCACTTATTCTCAGGGACGTTGGGGAGTTCCTTTCAGCCAGTACATTTATAAATGAGGAAATAATAGAATAAAGCTAGACAATAAATTGAACCAATGTATTAATGAGCATCTTAAATTCCAGGCTAATTCATACTCAATTCAACTGGGCATGTAGTTTTATTAAAATCTGTTGCTATAGTTTTTTGGCAGGGGAGGGAAATTATGAAAATTGTGTATTGGGTAATCTAAGCTGGGAGAAATGGATAGAATAGATTTTTTAAAAAGACTTTAAGAATAGGAGGCTGTTATTATACTGATAAAGTATGAAGTGATAATAGCCTGGGATAGTTAGTGATGGCAGAGTGATAGTAAAAGTTCACATGTATCAAGAATATGTTAATGCTCTAGTCATTTGCTAAGGACTTATATGAATCATCTCACTTAATCCTCATGATTTCCCTGTGTTATGGGCATTGTTATTATTCCTTACTGACAGATGAGTAAACTGAGCACAAAGACATTAAGAAGTATGCCCATGTTCCACAACTAGTAAATGATGAAGGTGGATAAAGCAGAGGCAGTCTCCAGAAATTGTGCTTTTTACCACTGGTTATAGAGCCAAAAAAAAAAAAAAAAAAAAAAACCAGATATGAATTTTGAACTTGCATGTCTAAGTAAAAAATAGCTCAATTACTAAATACAAGTATGTTTAAACACTTTTTTTTTGCTTAAAAACTTTACCAGCTAAAAAAAGTCATATCATCCCATTCTTAAATCAGACTCACTGAAAGGTTTAGTGGTTTTCAAATTCTGTAATGTAATTTTAATAGCAGAATGTATCTCAGAGAATATCTACTCCAACCTCACACCTCTACAGAAGATGGAATTTAGACCAAGATTAAGGAAATTGTCCAAAGACAAAAAGCTAGCTAGGAATCAAACTCAGATTAAAATCCATATCTCCTGTTTTCTGACTTACTATAGCACAGTACCCTGATTTTATCAGATAGAAAAGGATATCTCTTCTATTATGTTTTTCCCAGCAAATATGGAAAATCACAACGCTGAATAATAAAAAGAGAGTAGTTTTTACTTATAAATTCCAGAAATACATGAGATTAGTTACATACCTACTTACTCAAAATCACAACAGCACGTATATTAGCAATTGAGCCCATTGTTCATTTTAAGTTTTAACAAATAAATTTATGTGTAACAATGGATTTTAAGGCAATGATGTTGAGTAGGTCCACTTTCATATTATAACAAATTCTTAGTGAACAAATAAATCAAAATCAATATACTATTTGTTATCTAACAGTGGTAAATATCAGGTGTCTTGTGGTGTTGGTGTGGGACGCCAGAATATGTCCAAGTTTGAAATGCACTGTTGTCTTGAGTACATATCTTTCCGGAAGAACTTTAACTCGTTTTCTATGCTCATTACCAGCACCAGAGTTGAACACTGATAATAAAAGCATAGCCAGACCAACTTGCTCTCATTTATTTTATGAATCATTGCCTGCCTCAGAGATTAAAAAAAAAAAAAAAAAAGCATATCCTTTTTTTTTTTCAAATGAATGTCTTTCAGTGAAATATCTTCATAACATTAAGCATATAAGAGAATGTCTTGCATTAATGTAGCGCCAAAATACTTTGGAGAACTCTGTGGGTTCAAGACTAAGGGAATGTGCCAAGAGGGCCACCGTACAAGCAGAGTGCACGCTGGGAGGCTCAGAGAGCAATGGAGTAGATTTATCTGTCAGGAACAAGGCAAGTCCAAATAAAAACTAGGGATATTTTGTTTGTCGTTTTCCCATAACCCTCCCTAGACACAGGTTAAAATGAAAATAAAAGGAGTTCAGAAGTAAGGAGAAGATATAAACCAGTGAGGTTGTAAAGAAAAGCTTGATTCACTTCAAATTCATTGGATGAGCAATTGATTAAAGATAATGCATAAATAACATAATGCATAAATAACAGAGTTAATGTCACTGGAGAGGAGAAAGATAAAAGAAATATGCATCGATGTGGGGTGGCATAAATGTTAAAAAAGAGAGGAAAGAAAATAAAAATTTTTTAAGTGAGAGGAGAGAAGAAAGAAAATGAAAGAAATTAGGTTGACAGGAAGGAACATATGAAATGCAGCTGCGATGCTCATTTGCTCTCTTTTAAAATGTAAATTACTTCTGATTTTGAAGTTAAGGTCTTGATGTTTTCCTGTGGAAATATAGTCATATACTCTTTAGTCTCTTCCCCAAAAGAGAAAACTAGGAAAGAAAATGTAGTTTTACTGTAAGAAATAAAAAAAAAATAGTACTAAAAGCATTTCAGTGTAAGTTGTCTGCAACAGACAACAGCTTTGAAAACCTCCAAATTTGCTAGCATGATGTAGGCACAAAGAAAGCCAGACTTGGTTGCCTGGCAACCGCGCTCTTCGCAGCCAGCTGGAGTAAAAGGAACCCGCTGGTGCCAAATGGCCTTTCACCTGCTTCGCTAAAGGGAAATCAGAGTGAAAGAGTTACCTTGCAAGGGTCAAAGCGCCCTTGAGTAACAGAGGCTTGAGAAACCCTCCTCTAGCTTCACTTTGTTTGGAGAGTCACTTGAAGAGGGGTTTCTAATGCCTCAGTAATTAGGGGCGCTGTTTTCTCCGCTCCACCTCTTCTGGGGGTACTACGGTCGACATAACTGGCTTCAAGCTTGAGGTTCTGACGTCATATACAAGAAAAGGAAATCATTTTAAACTTTTTGCTCTGGATTGATAGTTAAATTCTGAAAATCAGAATTATAACTCTTTTACTGATGACCTGCCATGAACATCTCCCCATTTTGTCATTAGATTTGCTTTCTGAAAATACCAGGACTAATAAAGTGTATTTATGGTGAAAAAATGACTTAGAAATAACTATTAAAATACGTCATTTTTACATAAATACCTGGAGATTTAATTTACTTTAGAAAATTTACTTGTGTGGCTATTTTAGTTAAGATGTGAAAAGTGCCTAGAGGTGATTTAGTATAAAGACTAGTAAGTTCTTTCCAAAACAGTTCACACAGCCCATTCCTAAAAAAAAAAAAAGTGGGGGGAGGAGTATTCTAATATACATTTTTGTCTGTGGAAATTTTAACCTTTGCTAGAAAAAATATTTTTTAATGTAAACAATGAATAATTCCCAATTAGTCCAGCTCTTTTGTGGTGAAATAGTAAAATATGAGTGGAAGTTGAGCTACTAACTAGCTGCTTCAGTCAGAAACAAAGCCCTGAAGAAAGTATTTAGAACAGTGGGTTCTGGTCCTCACCTCTGTCACTCAACACAGCATTGGAATTCTAACATGAATAGCACAGACATAAGTAACGTACTTAGCTTTCACTGAAATTTTTCCTTCAGGTAACATTCTGAATATAAAACATAACAAATAAATATAATGTTAAACTTATCAGGTTCAAATTATATATACATCTATATATAAAATTTATTCACTATATACAGTTTTATTCACTACCAGTAAGTATAATTACTTTTTATACCTTTTATAAGACTTTGCACTCATTCTTTTATTTTACTGTACTTTACTAAAATATGCTTTTTAACTTTAAAATAATTCACTTCCCCACTCCGCCTCCAGAGTCAAGGAGAAAATGTATTTTATTCCACATGACTTCTCCAAGGCAGTCTTTTGTGGTTGTCAGTAACTATGGAATCATTCAGAAGACTTTGGTTAGTGAAGGTGAAGAGCTGTCAAGTAGCTAAAAAGAAACAGAACAGCTTATACACATTCCTAATGACCCTCCCAAAGGTCAAACCAATTCTGAAAAACTTGGCGAAAGTAGAGAGGGGGAGTGTAATTTTACTCTAAGTTGAAGAAACATCCTACCCAAAGCTTATGGCTTTCGCCTTCTCAGAAATAGCAATAAGAACATTCCTTGACATTATTATTCACCTAACTTTATCTTAAGAGTAAAAATTTCCAGAAAATGTATATGTGACAAAATGTATATTTGGTCAACCAGTGATTCTTAAGTAAGTAAATGCTTAAGCAGAGTATTTTCTCTTCCAGGACAGCTAGAGTGTTTCTATAATAATCTATTTCTATAATAATCTAGAGATTAAAAATAATCTATTTTTATAAATAATCTTCATTTGCAAAGATAAAATGGAAGATGATTTTTTTCTCTTTATTTCAAAAAGCTGGTACAATAATTTCTTTAGGGAAAAGCAAAAGGGTACAAGGTGGGACCCTGAGGTCACAGGTGAGCACACAGGTTTTTAACCTTGACTACATGTTAGAATTACCTGGAGAATTTTTATTTCCTACTTGAAACTCCTCACCATCAAGGCTGTGATCTTGATTTCGCATCTGAATCAGTAATTCTGTATTAAACAGCATCAATACGTGCTCATGAACTTTTAAGCTAATTTAGATTTAAATATTGTAAAACTATCTTATTTTCTGGAAGATACTAGTTACAATATTGCAGAAAAATGAGCACAGTGCTTAACATTATTTATGCCTAATTGCTTTTCCCAACGCCTGTGTCTCTCTCTACATGTGCTCATGTAGTCTTCCATTCTAAATATGTATCAATATTAATATCCTATGAATTTAAAGAGGTAATTAATGTTAAAAAATATATTATGTAGAAGTGTAATTAACAAAGTAAATGTTAGTTCTACTTTTAGCATCCAGCCAGGTTGCACTTGGGGAACAGAGGGCCATTTCATTTAGCTATACTGAAACTGTACAACTCCAAGTACATATGGTATACTTTATAGAAAAAAAAGTATAAGCTGAGTTGTGTTTGATGAGGGACGAATATGTATTTACTTAATGCATAGTATTTTCTGATAGGATTTTAATAATATTATATCATCCTGTGAAAGAAATAGAATGATCTATGTTTTTAATAATTCTCTAGCTCTGATATTACTGATAAAACCGTTTTGTCAAATTCATAATCTCCCAAAATTGTTTTCAAAAGATTGAGGAGAAAAATTCAGGTATATAGAGAGGAAGCAAATAGAAAAAATAGAAAAATGGTAAATAGAAAAAAAACAATTTTGAAAGTACATCAAAATTTAAATTTACAAATAAATCAGTAA